>NC_068300.1:21135954-21435954 GCF_025860055.1 Xyrauchen texanus
TGAATTTACTTCATAATTCACACACCCAAATGTTGTTACAAACCCATATGAATTTCTTTTGTGGAACACACTACCCTCGCCAAAAGCGAGTGAAATTATGTTGTTATCTGACGAGACTGGATATTAGATGGATGTTTTGACCCTATAATGCTGTGTGTATCAAATATGATTCACACAGTTGACGGCTCCTGTTTCACTCTCTGTTCAAGCTGATGAGCCAAGCATCATATGGTATGTCAGATTCACATGTTTATGGCACCATCTAGTGGTTATTTGTGTGTGTGGGGGGGACGTGGTTTCAGTGTTTATATCTATTTAAAGGAATAGTTCACCCAAAAATGAAAATTCTCACATGATTGACTCACTTTTAAGCCATCCCTGATGAGTATGTCTTTCCATCTTCAGCAGAACCGAAATTAGGAATTTTTAGAAGGCATATTTAGGTATCATAAAAGTAATCCACACTACTCCAGTCGATCAATTAATGTCTTCTGAAGCAAATTGATAGGTTTGTGTAAAAATAAATAGATAATTAAAACTTGATTTACTTAAAAAAAAACGCTTCCTGCTAGCAGTCGACGTATGATGGTGCATTTACGTGAGAAGTTGGAAACGAACGCTTTAATTACAACAGAGGAACAAACGTCACACGAGAGTCAGGTTACTTTAAACAGCGCTGTCTGGAAGTAATCATTTAATTAAAAATGTTTTAATAATAGATTTGTTTCTTACAGAAACCTATTGATTTGCTTCAGAAGACTGGAGTCATGTGGATTACTTTTATGATGCCTAAATATGTCCTTTGGACCATCAAACAGCCAGAAGACTGATGGCACCCATTCACTTGAATGTATGGACATACCTAACTGAAATGTGCGCATGAAAATCTTCATTTTGGTTCTGCTGAGGAAGGAAAGACACACATCTGGGATGGCTTAAAGGTGAGTCATTAATGAGAGAAGTTTTTTTGGGGGGTGAACTAATCCTTTAAAACGGTGGTGGACTTGCGTGAAGAGGGAGTCTTATGTTGGGATAAATATATATACAGTCTATTTTAATAAAGTAAAAGTGACAGAAATAATTATATTGTTACTGATATTTTAAAATGACTACTTGCTGAATATTAGCAACTTGTGTTTGGTTAAAATTTTGTATATTATTTCATTGATGTAGTTATAGTAACGTTCATTCTATGAGATTAGGTTGGAACTGGGGCTATCAGGCTTCAAAATGACAAAAAAACAAAAAAAAAAAACATCATAAAAGTATAATTGTATGTGGAAATTAGACCTAAACTGAAGTCATTATTCACTGTAATATGTAATATGTTCACCCTCTCTGATCTAGCTCTCAAATCACATATGGCTCCATTGATGTTCAAGTTTGGTCATGAGACATGTGCAAATTAATGGCGTTTGGGTTCAAAGTCGTCAAATATTGTGAACATGCACTTTCCGTAGTCCATATGAATTTAGTACTCCATTTCAGAGGTAATCACAGTCTGATTTCGGAGAGGATGAGAATCAGTGAATAAAGACCTAATTTCCATAATTTCATAATGGGGTAACTAAATTATGAAATAATGTTAATTTTGGGGGGAATTCCTCCTTTAATTCTCTTGAACCAGCTATTAGAACAACAAAAAAGTTTAAATATGAGAGCCTTCTGACCTTTACATTTCGTGCAGACTGAAATTAAGATCTTTGATTAGGCAATGTTTCACTTTTATTTCAGCATTGAGTCAGAGGAAAAATGAGACTGATATACCTCACAGAGTATCATGCAAAAATGTTCTATATAAAGTCTAGCAAATGACGTAGGTCTAGAAATCAAACTGTTGTGTCTCAACCTCTAACAGTATAGTCTGAAATGCTGCTTTTCTTTCCAAACCCAACACAATGGCCAGGATGTGTTCAGTGCTGGATCAGGTGGCATCAGGGTCAGCTTGCTCTTTGCAGAGTAAAAGAATGAGAAGGTCAGGGGTGCTGTGATAGGATTTACCTGGTGACTTAAACCATGCAAACACGTTACCTCCCCCTGACATCATCTCCTCTGCTCTCAGGCTGAAATATAATCCCATACACATGTAAAGACGGGCTCTGCACATAATTATGTCTCACTGCAAAGATATTTCTCTCTGGATCAGTTTGGGAAGAGCAGGTCTGAGCTTCTATAAAATACATAAGGAAAAAGGCAGAAAAAGGTGCATTGAAAGTGAAGGGTGACTAATGCTAGCATTCTGCCTAACATCTCCTTTTGTGTTTCATGGGAGAAAGAAAGTCAAGGAGGTTCAGTCTGCGTGATATGTACAGTACGAATGAGAGTGTGTGTAGAGTCTGTTTAGTGCTTCAATGAGGGTTTTATATTAGAGCATGGAAGGATTTGACAAACCCAAAAAGCCCACAATGCCTGTGTTTTGGGTGAGGCACCAGTTCTACTTCCGCTGTTCAGACTCAGAGTTTATGGTGAAATTAATTATGTCAATGGAATACAAAGAGTTTTGAAAATTGAGATCCAGCTACGCTTTTCTCACTTTGTTGAAAGTCTTTAAAAAGCATGAGACATTATATTAATGCTGTCCCAACATGGCTGTATTATTTTTTTTCTGCTGCAAAGTCTGGTGTGGATGTATGTACTTGTCTGACTATATAGCTTCATCTTTAGTGTCTGTTACCACGAAATGGAGTGACTCTCATTACATGCACTAACTGGTATTTATTTTTTTACTTTTGTCACATTATCACTGGCAATGTTTTGGAGGATATGTACAAAATATAGCATTTTTCAACTTTTAAAAGCTAGAAACAAGTTCTTTCTCATGACAGCCAGGATAAAGTAAATAAAAACTAAATAAACAATAAATAATACCGTTATTGTATTACAATCTACTCAAACGTTGTTATTGTGTTTACAATTGGATCAAACACCATAGACCATGAAGATTCCCAGATATGTATTGGCACTGGCTCCAAGTAGTATTTTTACACTTAAAGGAATAGTTCACCCAAACTGAAATTTATCTCATCATTTACTCACTTTTATGCTATCCCAGATGTGTATGACTTTCTTCTGCTCAACACAAAAAAAAAGATTGTTGGGGGGACATGTGGGACAAGACTCCACCACTCTTTTAAAAGGGTAATTCTGAGTTGCTTAGCGAATATTGATGCTGACTATCACCCCTGGAGTCGCGAGTTCGAATCCAGGGTGTGCTGAGTGACTCCAGCCAGGTTTCCTAAGCAACCAAATTGGACCAGTTGCTAGAGAGGGTAGAGTCACATGGGGTAACCTCCTCGTGGTCACGATTAGTGGTTCTCGCTCTCAATGGGGCACGTGGTAATTTGTGCGTGCATCGCGGAGAGTAGCATGAGCCTCCACATGCTAAGAGTCTCTGCTGTGTCATGCACAATGAGCCACGTGATAAGAAGCATATTGACTGTCTCAGAAGCGGAGGCAACTGGGACTTGTCCTCCGACACCCGGATTGAGGTGAGTAACTGTGCCACCACAAGGACTTACTAAGTAGTGGGAATGGGGAATTCCAAATTGGAAGAAAAAGGGGATTAAAAAAAGGGGTGATTCTGTCCCCCGCTCTTTTTACGCTCACATTTTAAGCTATTGAAACAATTCCAAAACAAAAGGGTGGTTTTAAAGAAGGACAACAATGTCCTTCTTTAAAACACAAACTGTAAGTGGAGTTTATGTCAACACCGAGTCTCATACTTTGTTATATTTGTGAGGTAGCCTAACAGATCGGTTCATTTTGCCCATTAAGCAGGCTAATAGCTGTATGTGTTAAATATGGTGTGCTGTTTTTAATAGCTTTATGTTGGTGTAGGAAAGTCAGGCAGTCGCATCATCTTCATTGAAAGAGGAGGAACGTGTTTGCCGTTTGCTCAAACTCTACTCCTGCTCACAGGTGAGAAGTCAAATAAAAGTAAAGTAGGTGTTAAGTCATGCCCCTGTCTATTAAAGCAGGCTACTATGCGTTATGTGTGAGATGTTACTTTTGTTGGTGTAACATATAATTTGTCAGGTAAATTTATTCAGATTAAATAAAAATGATTGTATAAAACCAGTTAATTTTTATGTTACCACATGAAGCACATGAACCTTACAAAACGTGTTCACATTGTAGTTTATAATAACTGCTATGTTGGTGTAGGAATATCAGGCAGTTGCATCTTCGTCAATGAGAGAGGAGGAAAGTGTTTGCTCAATCTCTACAACATGCTCACAGGTGAGAAGTCAAATTTGGGATGGGTGGATCGATACTAAAGTATCAATACTTCTGATACTGATGTGGTATCAAGAATATTGGTCCTCACATAAAAAATATTGATTCTGAAGTTGTTTTTTAAACTAGTGATCTTAAAATGTAAGAAAACATGAATATTAATATCTCATAAGCTTCAAAGTGGAAAAGAATAATTATATGAGCGAATTGTTGCATGGCACTGGAACTATTTTTCTTCCGCTCATCGTGACGTGCAGGAATGCTAAAATACACCAGCAGTCACAGACAGTGCTCACCCTTTCAGTCACAGCGCTCGTTCAAAGAGGGATCAGTGCTTTCCTGATGTAATGAACAGCATCTTGAGTTATTCACAAGTAATGACAAACCTGGACATGACATGTATTATAATGGGCTTATGTGAGCATTTTTACAGTAAAACATTTATTTTATTTTTTTTATTCAAAATAAGTTATGTTTTGAAGTTTTTAAAAAGAAAGCTCTCCATGTTTCTTTAAACTATGTAAATTGATGGCATATTAAAAAATTCTATAAGTATTAAACTGCACTGTAAGTTTTTTTTTTTTACCATAAATGTCCATGTTCACTTTCACATTCTGAAAGTGGAGATTTATTGTAAAAAAGTATTGAAATATTCGTCTGTTTTTCACCCAAAGCGATTACATCGCTTCAGAAGACATATATTAAACCACTGCAGTTGTATGGATTACTTTTCTGCTGCCTTTATGATATTTTTGGAGCTTCAAAGGTCTGGTCACCATTCACTTGCATTGTATGGACCTACAGAGCTTAGATATTCTTCTAAAGTTCTTTGTTTGTGTTCAGCAGAAGAAAGTAAGTCACACATCTGGAATGGCATGAAAGTGAGTAAATGGTGAGAGAATTACAATTTTTGTGTGAACTATCATTTTAAGCCACACATACAAATGTTTGAATGAACAACACTTTGGTTAATCTGCTAGGACACCTGTGTGAACTTAAGGGGACTGAAATCTACTAAAAATCACCTTGAAACCAGTCGGAAAAGTAATTGGATTAGAAAAGTAAAATAGGTCTGAAAAAAGCTCTAGCATAATTTGTTTGCAGATACCACTTGGGTTGATATATTGTTATAAATATATTAGATATATTGTCTTAAGTGTCCAAAAGTGATTTCTCAGGCAATTTTAATGTGTTAACATGGATGTGTCCTCACATAGTTTTTAGTTAGGATCACTACTTTATTTTAAGAATGTGAAATTTCAGAATAATAGTAGAGAGAATGATTTATTTCAGCTTTTATTTCTTTCATCACATTCCCAGTGGGTCAGAAGTTTACATACACTTTGTTAGTATTTGGTAGCGTTGCCTTTAAATTGTTTAACTTTAGGTAGCCTTCCCAATAATTTCTCACAATAATTTTGGCCCATTCCTCCAGACAGAATTGGTGTAACTGAGTCAGGTTTGTAGGCCTCCTTGCTCGCACATGCTTTTTCAGTTGTGCCCACACATTTTCTATCAGATTGAGGTCAGGGATTTGTGATGGCCACTCCAATACCTTGACTTTTTTGTCCTTAAGCCATTTTGCCACAACTTTGGAGGTATGCTTAAGGTAATTTTCCATTTGGAATCGTTTTGGACTGATGTCTTGAGATGTTGCTTCAATATATCCACATCATTTTCATTCCTCATGATGCCATCTATTTTGTGAAGTGTATCAGTCCCTCCTGCAGCAAAGCGCCCCCACAACATGAAAAAGCCAGATTACAGTTGCTGCCACCCCCAAGCTTCACAGTTGGGATGGTGTTCTTCGGCTTGTAAGCCTTGCCCTTTTTCCTCCAAACATAATGATGGTCTTTATGGCCAAACAGTTACATTTTTGTTTCATTAGACCAGAATACATTTCTCCAAAATGTAAGATCTTTGTCCTCATTTGCACTTGCAAACTGTAATCTGGCTTTTTTTATGCCGGTTTTGGAGCAGTGGCTTCTTCTTTGCTGAGCAGCCTTTCAGGTTATGTAGATACAGGACTTGTTATACTGTGGATATAGATACTTGTCTACCTGTTTCCTCCAGCATCTTCACAAGATCCTTTGCTGTTGTTCTGGGATTTATTTGCACTTTTCACACCAAACTATGTTCATCTCTAGGAGACAGAATGTGACCCTTCCTGAGCGGTATGATGGCTACATGATCCCATGGTGTTTATACTTGCATACAATTATTTGTACAGATGAACGTAGTACCTTCAGTTGTATGGAAATGTCATAATTTCATACTTTTTAAGGTAGGCCTTAAAATACATCCACATGTACTGTACACCTCGAATTGACTCAAATTAGCCAGTTAGCCTAACTGGCTAATTATAAAGGCTTGACATAATTTTCTGGAATTTTCCAGAAAAATAAAGGCACAGTTAACTTATTGTATGTAAACTTCTGACCCATTGTAATTGTGATAAAGTTAATTAAATGTGAAACAAACTGTAACCATTTGTTGGAAACATTACTCATGTCATGCACAAAGTAGATGTCCTAAACGACTATATGAATAGTTTGCTAATTTAAAATGTGGAGTGGTTGAACAATGAGTTTTAATGACTTCCACCTAAGTGTATGTAAATGTCTGACATCAACTGTAAGTCATTCTTGCCTGTTCAAAGTCTCTCATAGACACACCCTTCCAACACACCTGATTTATATGAGGTTAAGGTGGAACTTGTTAAGGACATGTAAGAGCAAGCAGAAGGAACTGAGAGTGAAAAAAATTGCCAAAATAAAGAATGAGAGGGCATGAGACTAAAATACTGAGAATAGCTGTGCTACAGGACTATCACCAATATAGCTGTCACATGAAATGACCTGTTGTTTAATCACCGCAAATCTATTGCCTTAAAGCACTCACATAAGAGTGGGATTCCTGTAATTACAGTAGCTAGTATAATCCACTACAGTAACTTTGTATTTAATTTTAAAGCATAGATGGCAAAGTTATTTGCCTTTGTTGGGTTGCATTAAGTAAAACATTTCCATATTTGCTTTCCAGAGTCAATATTTTAAAGCCTTTTTTATATTTATAGCCATTTTCATATGCAATTAACTGCCTATTATGACAACGTTACTGGTAAAGCAGGTCAAAATCCATAACCTGTCCTACTGCAAAGTTGAGAAAATGTTTTATAGTTTTGAGATATAGTTGAAGTCAGTTCACATACACCTTAGCCAAATACATTAAACTCAGTTTTCACAGTTCCTGATATTTAATCGTAGAAAACATTTTCTTAGGTCAGTTAGGATCACTATTTTAAGAATGTGAAATATCATGAATAATAGTAGAGAGAATGATTTATTTCAGCTTTTATTTCTTTCATCACATTCCCAGTGGGTCATAAGTTTACACACACTTTGTTAGTTTTTAGTAGCATTGCCTTTAAATTGTTTAACTTGGGTCCAATGTTTTAGGGATTCTTCCACAAGCTTTCAGTTCTGCCCTCAAATTTACTATCAGATTGAAGTTAGGGATTTGTGATGGACATGCCAATAATTTGACTTTGTTGTCCTTAAGCCATTTTGCCACAACTTTGGAGGTATGCTTGGGGTCATTGTCCATTTGGAAGACCCATTTGCGACCAAGTTTTAACTTCCTGGTTAATGTCTTGAGATGTTGCTTCAATATATCCACATATTTTCCTTCCTCATGATGCCATCTATTTTGTAAAGTGCACCAGTCCCTCCTGCAGCAAAGCACCCCCATGCTTCATGGTTGGGATGGTTTTCTCTGGCTTGCAAGCCTCACCCATTTTCCTCCAAACATAACTATGATCATTATGGCCAAACAGTTCAAATTTTGTTTCATTAGACCAGAGGATATTTCCCAAAAAAAGTAAGATCTTTGTCCCCATGTGCACTTGTAAATTGTAGTCTGGCTATTTTATGGCAGTTTTGGAGCAGTGGCTTCTTTCTCACTGATCAGCCTTTCAGGTTAGGTTGATATAGGATTTGTTTTACTGTGAATATAGATATATAGAGATACTTGTCTGCATGTTTCCTCCAGCATCTTCATAAGGTCCTTTTGCTATTGTTCTGTATTTGATTTGCACTTTTTTGCACCAAACCATCTTCATCTTTAGGAGACAGAATACACCTCCTTCCTGAGCAGTATGATGGCTGCATGGTCCCATGGTATTTATACTTGCATTCTATTGTTTGTACAGATGAATGTGGTACCTTCAGGCATTTCGAAATTTGTCCTTGGCTGATTTCTTTAGATTTTCCTAAGATATCAAGCAAATAGGCACTGAGTTTGAAGGTAGGCCTTAAAATACATCCACAGGTACACCTCCAATTGACTCCAATTAGCCTATCAGAAGCTAATTGCCTAAAGACTTGACAAGCTGTTCTGGAATTTTCCAAGCTGCTTAAAGGCACAGTTAACTTATTGTATGTAAATGTTTGACCCACTGGAATTGTGATATAGTCAATTAAAAGTGAAACAATCTGTCTGTAAAAAATTGTTGGAAAAATTACTCGTGTCATGCACAAAGCAGATGTCCTAAACGACTTGCCAAAATTATAGTTTGCTAATATTAAATCTGAGGAGTGGTTAGAAAATATATTTTAATGACTTCAACATAATTGCATGTCAACTTCAGACTTAAAATGTATGTTGTCATGAGCATTGTTTAAACATTTGAATCTTTAGGTGTTAAATACATTTTCATACAGTTGACATTCACATATGAGCCTTCTGTCTAAGACATTGGTGGACACTGCATAGCCATTGCATTATTCACTATGTAGACTAAAACCTCAAATAGTGCTGAAGTGCTCTTTATTAGTGTTTAATGGTGTTCACCTGTGGATTTTTGAGTGTGTTTGTCTGTAGCTGGAAAGGGGTGGGGAAAGGAAGAGAGCATCTTAAGTGGTTGCCATGTGCCAATGTGTTTAAATTGACGGGGGCTGCTGTCATCTGGTGAATCATTCTGAGGATGGTGTTTAGAGCAGGGCCAACAAGGACAACCATGTTCTCGCACCACACTTAAAGCCCACCGTGAGAAGATGTTTGGCAACAGATTCACAGCAGTGTGTAAGATGTGACATATGTCAGCAAATGAGGATATGGTTTGCAACATTCAATTTCAAACCTCTACTTACCTGTCAAAATATAGGACCTTTCATTCTCAAGTCTGCTCTGCTGTCAACATTATCCACAGAGTCCATGTGATTTGACTTCATGGGTCAGTGAATTTTTGCCCATGTAGGTCTATATTATTGACAGAGGGAGATATTTTGTGATCATTTTGAGTTTAATTTTAGAACATATGTCAGAAAGAATTACTGAATAGAGCTATTCAGTTTGTTGTCCTGAAACCTGGAGGAGAATTAGACATTTTCGAGTCATGAGTTTCCTCAGGAATTTCTAATGGGTTTTTTAATAGCGAACTTTGAGTGAAATTAAGTCTGTGATAAATATCACATGAATAGACTTTCCTTTTTAGTTCTAAAACCTAAATTGCACAGTCATGCTTTAAATGTGAATTTTGAAACCATTTGCTTTAAAAATGAAGTTGCTACATAAAGACAACATTGGTTGTCTGCTTAAAGGGATAGTTCACCCAAAATTTTAAATTCTCTTATTTACTCATGCCACCCTTTAATGTCCAAAAAGCGTAGCAGCATAGAAGTATTCCATAAGTCTACAGTGGTTAAATCCATATCTTCAGTATGATAACTGCGTGGGTGAGAAACCAATCAATATTTAAGTCCTTTTTCTTTTTTTCTTTGTTTTACTATAAATCTCCACTTTCACATCTAAAGTCACATCTGAAAAGGAAAGGTGAGATTTATAGTGAAAAAGGACTTCAATATTGATCGGTTTCTCACCCACACCTGTCATTTAACCACTTGAGTCTTATGGATTACTTTTATGCTGCCTTTATGTGCTTTTTGGACCTTCAGATATCTGACCATCATTCACTTGCATTGAAAGAACCAACAGAGCTGAGATATTCTTCTAAAAATCTTTGTTTGTGTTCAGCAGAAGATAGTCATACACATCTGGGATGGCATGAAGGTGAGTAAATGATTGAGAAAATTTTCATTTTTGGGTGAACTGTTACTTTAATTGCTCGGCATTCATCAAGCATGTGAACAGGTAACAGATGTAAATATGTATATGTAAAATAAAACAGGAAAGTCTCTAAGTAATGGTAACCACAGACATTATTTTACTCGTAAATTTAAAATCGCTATTCTAAAAAAAAAAAAAACATTCGAAATTCCAGAGGGAACCAATGGCAAATTAGCCTTCTGGGTTGGTCTACAAATTGACTTAATGACTGAAAAGCTGAGCTCTGTAGAGTGCAACATTCAGGTTTCAGAATAACAATTCCATTAATTTTCATAATAGATGAACTGTTTTTTAACAATGACTTATCAACCTTTGACAGACATACCATATGCTCTAAGGTTGTTAATAATGTTATATCCCTCTGTTGAATCCATCAGTCTGCATTATTTAAACTAATTAAAAAAAAAGTATTTAATAGAGGTATTCAAGAACTAGACAACCTGTGAATCCTTAAGAGAAGGCTCCACCAATCAAATATTTTTTATTTGATTACATAATTTGCATTGTATCATAGGATTGTAGTTAATCCCCTCATAAAACCTATCCCATTGGTTTTTACTGTTATCTAAGCATTGGTTATGAAGATTCAGTGACCTACATCATCTCTAAGCTGTTACTTTGAAACCGTCCCTTGTTCTTATCAAGTGCATAACGCATTTCCATCTGTTGCAATCCTTTTTATCTTGTTTTTGACTAATCACTGCTTTGATCCTCCTCTCCCTTTCCTCCTTTTCCTTATGTGGCACCAATAGATTATGAGTTTCCCCCTCCTGCAATAATTTACACAGCTGTCTTCCACTTTCTTTTGGCATTGGCCCCCTCCTTCATAGAGTGAGGGAGGGAGGGCCAGTCAGCTGGTTGTGGGGTTTACATGCCTGAAGTTCCTAATGCCTACCTCAATAAACCAATGTTAACCTCCTGGGGTTTAGAATGATGGAACAGGTGCCTTATTGCTGTCTGCTCACTCAATACAGCTGTGTGAAAATGTAAAGAGTTCCACCATTTAACTAACTGTTAAATTTAAAGCGATTGTGCACCCAAAGATAAAGATTATCTCATTATTTACTCACCCTCATCATCTATCCTTTTCTTTCTTCTGCTGAACACAAATATTTTTAGAAGAATATCTCAGCTATGTATATGTGCTTTTTGGACCTTCAAAGTTCTGGTCACCATTCACTTGCATTGTAAAGACAGCATAAATGTTATCCACATGACTCAAGTGGTTTAATCCATATCTTCAGAAGCAATATGGTAGGCATGGGTGAGAAACTGATCCATATTGAGTTCTTTTTTAAATATAAATTCTCCTCCCTAACCAGTAGGTGGTGATAAAAAAGAATGTAAATAAGCAAAAACAAAAGAAGAACATGAAAGTGGAGATTTATTGTAACAAAATTGTAAAAAATATTGTACATTTTTGGAGAGGTGCACATCAGAATATGTTTAGCCTACATTGTAGGTTCGAAGCAGATGTACTGTATAAATTAGCCTTTACTTTAGTAAAATTGGCAGTATTTTAGTCTATAGTGAATGATGACTGATGCTGTCATTCTGCTCAAAATAGATTTTTTTGTTTTTCACTGAAAAAAAATAAAGTAGCCTACTGCAGGTTTGAAACAACATGAGGGAATTTCATTTTTGCGTGAACTCTCCATTTACGTGCACACAAACACCGCAAGAGACTTTAATCATGTGGTCATGTTAGCGCACAAAAACCTGTGCATGTTATTTGCTGCTTTATCCCTTCCTGCTGTCAGACTCATCTGATATAATGCATGACTGCACACACTCAGTGTTGGGTGTGTCATGAGCACTAAATCAACAGGTGGCCATTTAACAAAAAATGTATTTATACAGTACAAGTAAGTCCTGATTTGATTACTAGAATAAAGTAAACATGGGAACTAATTCCATAAAAGTTTACTGTTTGTATACTTAATATCCCTCTTTTACAAGTTTTACGGTTACATTTTCCTCATATAGATAGCTTTGTTTGTGAATGAAGTCCCCAGCGAGAAGGTCATTCACCTCCAATGAACATCGAGAACATCCCCTTTGCTTGTCTTGTGTTAACTGAGCCTTGAGCATATCTAATTGAACAGGAGGTATATTGGTGTGTTCCAAGTCAGAGCATTGGAATGTTGTTATAAAGGCCTTCGGTGCCCACAGAGCATTTATTCATTCAAGTGAATATGTAAACTGCTTTATGTAGTGCAATCACGTGACTGCCCGGCTATTAGTTGCTGCTCATTTTTCTGCCAGTCTTTGCAAGACTCATTTTTTATTTTTTTTTGTGTTGGGCTTTGTCAATGAAATGATGAACACGATTCAAACTGTGCCACTGAAAACAAGAATTAAAATTGTTGTAATCTGCTGGAACATTGCATCAGATTATCAATTGCACCGTTTACTGCAGGGCTCTTCAAATACTTTCTTGCGAAAATGTGGCGGGGCCAAAATTGTTTCTGAATTCATCTTAGCTAGTACTTTCATCACAAGTAACATGTTACTTAAACATCCTGTGCATATATTAATATTAAAATAGCCACAGGATTTATACAGTATTGAGTTAAGTTTTAAGGTCTGTTCATGTATTTCTTCATAAGAACTGGCTCTTAACTAACAAATACATTTGTATTTTTTATTTTTACAAATTATGAAAACTGAGGAGGAACATTTAGATCTGCTAAAGCCCCTCACAATATCAACCCACATGAAAACAATGGCCATATAGAAATGTCACATTTACTTAAGAATACATTTAAAAAGTTTTTTTTTTTTTTTAAAAACCTAAAATGTTCTTCCATTTTCTCTATAAAGTAACATATTCAGTGAGGGGAAAATATGTCCTGCAGATAATCATAGGGAAAATAATAACAAACTGAGTTGGTGCTGTTTGTGATTGAGAGGGCTGACTCACAGCTGTGTAGAACCAAATATAATCTGGATATTTGCAGGTTTAGTTCCACATTATCACTTTTTGAGGAGACCCTGCGCAGATGGGACATGCCCGTTTAACACTTCAAGAATAGTGAATAAAAGCGAAGTTTTCAGCGCATTTTGTTTTTTTTTTGGAACCTTCGGTTTTCATAATCGATTTATCTTTTGTTGCCTGAGATGTGCATATGTGCTGACAACTTTTCTGTAACAGCTGCGGTGATCATTTTCTACATCTGTAGATTTGACCGCACTCCACACAACTAAGCAATTTATATAAATACTGTATGTAAATACTAAACTGTGCGATCCATGTTTAAAGCAGTATAAATAAACTACTGCCAGAAAGGCTTAAACACGCGCTCCAGTCTGGACGACTGATGATGGCTGAATGTTGTTGCACGCGCCATTGAGCGTTGTTAAATTCACCGCTGATTGCTGAGGCTGGCGCCTATGAACTGCGCAGAGAGAGCTCTGGTATTTTAGACGGCGAGACATGGAGCCAATTTTGCTACTAATTTCTAATTTTAAATATTCTTTGCTTCAAATCATAACTCGTAATCTTGTTATTCACCATGGAGCTGGTTGGTTTGTTTCATGGCTTATAACTATTATATAAAGACTTTTATGAAATCCCTTTGAAACAAATTAATGGGAAAAACATTTCCGGGACCAAGACCATGAAAAAGTGGGCGAGCACTGTTGCGCTTTATTATGGTTTACAGCATGACTGAAATATTGTATTAACCAGTCAGCATCCAGAACAGGAACTGTCCATTTTAAAATCTCAATTTGCCCCTTTCTGATACATTTTAAATGTAATTTTCATGTTTGTGACTCACCGTAGGGATACTTAAATTTTTTTTTTTTAGAATTTGTCCAATTTGTATTTACTTTTTTCTTTCATGGAACACAAAGACATTTTGATGGAGATATGTTGTGAATGTATCCATATCTCCAAACTTTCAAGCTCCAGAAAAGGACATAAAGGCAGCATAAAAGTAATTTACAAAACTCTTGCTTTAATGTCCTCGGAAGTGATATGATTGTTTTTGGTTGAGAAACAGGCCAAATTGTTACTCCTTTTTCACTGTACATCTTTCCTTTGCGGTCTACTAGTCATATCCTATATTCACATTTGGATGCTCGATTACACCTCCTCATGCTTGACGTATGCGTTTCCAATCATGATGCGTTGTATGGATATATTCATCTCATATCTCCATCAAAATATCTTCGTTTGCATTCTGTGGGAGAAAGAAAGTCATATATGACGGCAAAAGGGTAAGTAAATGATATGATAAAGAAAATAAGCATGATCCATGAAGAATTATAGAAATAAAGACAAACTTGCAACACATTTTTATTATGAAGGCAAGAGTGTTGAGGAACCCTCCAGCTCTCTTCATCCAAATCCACAATAAAACATGGACTGCATATTTTAGAGATGCTGAGGAGTTGGAAAATTGGCTAGTGGAATTCAATTGCTCTTTATGTCTTTTTCTACCAACCATATAGTCTTGGAGTAATTTTAGGGTTAGGACCACAGTGGTATCTCCCCCGTTCCCATCATTATCTTCATCTGCAACCACATATGGTCTGAACTGTAGCTCAGCCAAGATGCTGAAACTACTTTATACCCACAACCATCGTAAGAGAAGAGTTGGCTGTTTGTGCTCATAGATACAGGTTTTCACTTTTCAGTTGAACTGAAATATTTACATGGATTTCAGAATTCCTTAGTAATATGTTATGTAATAAAAAACAGCATACACTCGAGCTGGCATGGACTCCACAAGTTTTTGCAAAACCTGATAAGCAAAGAAATCTGACCTTTTGTACAAAGAATTTAACAATGTCACAAATTTGTTTATTTGATTAAAACAAGAGTCTTAAATATTTTGTATAAATTTTCATTACAATGTTTATGTTTTTTTTTTGTTTTTTTATCCGAAAATTGTCTATTTCCCAGATTTTCAAAGTTAACTCATACTTTTGAACCCCAACTCTATGTCATCAGTAAAGTTGTGGTGAGGGCTCTCAAGTGTTTAGCCCCTTCATGTGGCTCAACCTCCCCAAATCTGTGTGGTCTTCTGCTCACAATTTCAGAATTGTGGCCATAGTCTGTGATCTGACTGTAAAAATGAACTCTGGCCACATTCAAAGTAAATATTCTACCAGCACTTCGTGTCGCAATAACAAATCACCTTCTTGAACTTTTGACCTTGTATGGGAATTTACCTGCTAATGGATCTTGAGTTGATACTAATCTGGTTGTTACCATAACAAACTGACAACCAACCAATCAAAAAAAAAACTCTAATCCAGTTTCAATGTAAAAAAGGAATATTCATTATTTCCCTTTGAATCAAACCACTTGTGTACTAAACTTATGGTGTTGTAACAAATGAAAATATTGGCTGTGTGGTTCACCAACATTGCAGTCATTGTGTGACAGTATGAGAAAACATATAACATTACAACATACACAAATGTTGTAACACATTACTCACTATACACCGTGTATACATAATACATAATGCCCAAATAATATACAATCATATTACACACTGAAAAAAATACTTGTAAATAGCCCCAAATTTGAATCAACAATATCAGATGATTATTCTAAGAAGGTGGATATAGCAAAACACATTGTTTTGTTATATAGCCTATATAACAAACAAAACATAACATAACAAAACGCCAGGCTTTAAGAGCAGGAAGTCCCTGTGTTACTATAGAGGTGATTCATTGAGATATACATTAGCTCACACATGCGTCTTTGAGCAACACTTGCTGCTGTTTGTTGATGGGCTTGTAACAATGGACCTGCTGTTTGCACCACCACCACCTGCCCTCCAAAAGCTCTCCCATCACAACTTCCCCCACAGTTTCATGTCACCCCTTTCTCCAACTATTCATGACTCTTAAGTTTCAGTTTTATGGTATGTGTTTACCTTATGTATGTGGCACTTTGGTAACTAACTAGTGTGCTTGTAACTGCGTATAAAGTCTCAGATTGCTGTTATATAAGAACATAAAAATGTTTTGCCACTGGAAGAAATAGGAAATTGCTTTACATTCCCATAATTCATTTAAAGGCATAGTTGACCATAAAATAAAAATTATCTCATTGTTCACTCACTCTCATGTTGTTCTAAGCATGTATGACTTTCTTTCTTTCTTTCTTTTGTCGAGCACCAAAAGAGATATTAGGCAAAATGTTAGCCTCAGTCACTATTTACTTTTATTGCATTGTTTTCGATAAAATGAAAGTGGATTGTGACTGAGACTTTGTGGTGAACTGTCCCTTTGAATGCTTTATTTTTAATGCATTGTTACAAATAAAACATAATCATTTTGTAAAATCTATCATAAAAATATTTTGTGTAATAGCAACTATTTTTACTGTATTTTTAATGATATGCATTCACTCTAAAATAAACTCTTGAGTTCATATTCACGTGTTCCGAAAAAAAGGGTGTGAGGTGATAATAATGGGGTGGTGAAGTCAAGCACATGTCATTGTTAACCAAAATAATCTGAAACACTGGAAACAGTCCTTGCTGTGAAGGACAGTAGTGTCAGAGCCGTGGAAAGTGAACATTTTTATGCAGGGTAGTGCAATGACAGCATGCATCTCAAACATTTTCCACAGGTGTAACACAAACAAAAAGGACCAAAATAACTATACATTTTATTTGATATGTTTAAATATTATTATTTTTTTGTTAAACGTCTAACTTACTGTCTGATTGGCAGATATATGATAGTGTACGATAATTTAGTAACCTTTTTTGTAGGCCTATCTTTTTACCTTTTTTTTAGCATGATCTGTTCTGCAGTATCTAAATGAACTGAAAGTGGGGTGACTGTGGTGAAATTCTCTCTGTCAAGTAACTTCTTTCACTTGTGCTCTTTTTGTTGGTGACTCCACTGTGTGGCTGTCAGTGGAGTCAGCCAAGAAGGGGTCTCAAAACACAGGGAGCTTGACTCCAAAATTCCTAAGAGTTGCTAGGGAACACTTTTGTCATGATTTATGTCTTGTATCCAAGCTCGCACCAGTTTTTGAGCATGCAATTTTTGATGCATTTATTAAGCATGAAGCATGTGTGAACCTAACTGGTACATTTATTATGGATAGATAATTATTTATGACAGTTAGACGTTTTTTTTTTTTTTTTTTATTTAATCATAACCGACAACCATAATCACAGATAGGTCAGAAAGTCTCAATTCATAAAGGATTAAATGATGGTTAACTGTACATTTTACAGGTAAATTGAGAAGTGAGGGGCGGGGTCAAACAACAGAATTCATACATGTGAATGTGCCCATGAGCGGTTTGAGCACCCCTCCTTCCGTCGATCACACTCCAGCGGGCGGGGTTCATCATAACGCTCGGCATTTCTCAATCACAGTCTTCCGAGAGCTCAACTGAAACAGGCACTGGTGTCAGCGTGGAGCAGCCTAGATCACTGTCCACGGCACAGAGAACATGGATTACCGACAGATTAAGCGTATTTTATTTGTGAATGTATTTATGAACATAGTATTTATTTCTCTTCAAAAAAAGGAAGGTACGTAACTTTTTGAAACTTTCTAAAACGTCTCACTCGGGTTCACTCACATGGCTTAAACTATTTAAAGGCTCTCTGTTTTATGCCATGTCTAGCCAAATGTCTCTGTGGCAATTATTTGCGTTTTTGCTCATTATTTGCCTATGACTGGCATGTAGTTAAATCAAATTCTGTGCGCGAACAACTTTTGACTTTTTACACGTTAAAACGGCTGGTTTCATCAATTCATTGCGAATCCGCAAATAAGATTCGCTGTGAATGAAATTATTTTAAACGTTCGTGTATGAAAGGAGGCAAATTTATGTCTGTCAAGTTCCAATCGAATGTACACGATTTTTCAAAAAAGTAAGAAACGATCTGGCTGGTTTTAAAGCAAATATGATAATGAGCGAAGCATAAATTGCATATTAGCGACGAAAAAATATTATCCGGACGATTTTGTAACACGGTATATAGCTACTATGGTTAAACGAACATGTGTTGCGTTTGTAATTTTCCCTTTTTTTCCCCTCTTGAAAAAAATGTGATCGTATATTTTCTTCATTGTGTATTTTTTAATTATGCATCTATGCTGCCAGAAATGTTTGCTTATATATTGCTAATATTTTTGCGTAATTATCGCAGAGGTGCTGTTGGATATGATGGCATCTGGAGCAGAGTTGGGTTGGTTGACATCGCCTGTTGAGAGTGGGGTGAGTACATACTACCGTACAAGCCTTAAACATTGCATTGTGCTGCATTTCTGTGTGCCCAGCTCATTATAACGAGTCTAAACGCTTTTCGTGCATATTTTCGCTTGTTTCACGTATAAAAAAATACAATAAAAAAAAAACATGAAGGGGTTTTTCCTTCAGTTGTACCCTTTTACATACTTAGGAAAAAAACTCCTGGAAATGTTCAGAAAACTGCAGACACTTTGTTTCCTGCTGAACACTTGTAGCCTCGTATATGTTTAAAGACTCGTGTTAGGGATTGTAAAACTAAGGGTGTAATTAACATTTAAAGCTTGGCGCATATGGTGCTTTTTGTGACGTGAGCGACAGTTATAATGTTAACTAGCATGTAAACGCATAATTGGTTTTAAACCCATTCTTTTATTCCTTCTTTCTATGATAATGGACCGAGATTGCAAGTACAGACTTGTTACATCTTCGTCCAATCAATAACCCGTCTGACGGTTTCTCTACATAGAAATCTGTGGGAAAATGTATTATAAACAAAGAAATGTTAAGTAGGCTAAAGAAATGTATTTAGTAGTTGTATTCTTAAGGGTGTTGTTGAAAAAGCTGAGAATTGAAGAATGTGAACAAGGTGTCAGCATGTTCTACTTTATAGAAAGTTAATTGCACTTTTAATGAGAGGCTGTTTATTGAAATGCTTCTGCTACTTTCAAACGTATGAAATGCTTAAAACCACAAGTCTTTTTTAGCTGGAAGCATTTGTTGCAGAGAAAGATTTATATGCATGCCACACACTATGAAAACAATGCAACTCTCCTGTAATTAATAGCACAGTAGACACATGAAATTACAGTAAAACCCCCCCCCTGCTTACTGCATTTGAAACGATATGCGTTGCAGCATATTACATAAGTTAGATGCAGTAGAAAAACTGCTGTATTGTTTCTTGCCAGAAGTTGGTGGGTAATTACCCAGCATCCTCACTACTACTTAAAATTCCATGGTCAGGACATTTTGTGTTATTTTTGTTCTGAACATTTGCTGGCATCTTTGAAATTTCTTTTCAACAACCTTGGTTTTGACTATTGCTAACATCCATTATTTTTTATTCACTTTGCAGTGGGAGATAGGCCAGCGAGCTGTGAATGGTTCTCTGCTGTATAACTATTATATATGTAACGTTGAGGAACGGGAGCAAGACAACTGGCTTCGTTCTACGTTCATCCAGCGTCACCCCACCGCCTCTCGGGTCTTTGTGGAGCTGAGATTTGTAGTTCGTGATTGTAACTCTTTCAATGCAGACTCACTTATCTGCAAGGAGACCTTTAACTTGTATGCCTCTGAGGCTGATGCTGACATTGGCACTGCTTTCCGCAAAGGCCAGTTCCGCAAGGTGGCCACCATCGCTCCGGATGAAATATCCAGCCTTGGCGAAATGAAGATGAACGTCGAGACAAAAGTAGTGGATAATCTTTCTCGTAAGGGCTTTTACCTGGCCTTCCAAGACATTGGGGCCTGTTTAGCCATCTACTCTGTCAGAGTTTACTATAAAACATGTCCTGCAACAGTGAAGAGCTTGGCAGCATTCCCTGAGACAGTGGCAGGGGGAGAGAACCAGGCCCTGCGGGAGGTGGCTGGAAGTTGTGTGGAGAATGCTGTGAGTGAGGACCAACCTCGCATTTATTGCACCACGGATGGGGAGTGGGTGGTGCCAGTGAGCCAGTGCCAATGCCTACCCGGGTTTGAAGCCATGAACAATACATGTCAAGGTAAGATATGAGTTCCTTTGTTTGACTTCCACAGTTTCCATCATCTCTTGGAAACTCTGATTTCCAAATTGAGTCTACTGTGAAATCTGATTTCACTTAAAGTGATAGATCACCCAAAAATGAAAAATGTTGCATCATTTACTCACCCTCATGCCATCCCAGATGTGAATGAATTTCTTTCTACTGTTGACCACAAACATTGATTTTTAGAGAAATATCTCCACTCTGTAGGTACATACAATGCACGTGAATGGTGACCAGAATTTCCAAATCCAAATATCATATAAAGGTAGCATAAAAGTAATCCATTCAACCCCAGTGGTGTAATATATGTCTTCTGAAGCGAAGCAATCACTTTGGATGAGAAACAGATCAATATTTAATTTTTTTTTTTTACTATATATCTCTGCTTTCACTTTCAGAATGTGAAAGTGGAGATTTATAGTAAAAAGGGACTTAAATATTGATCTCTTTCTCCCCCACACCTATTATATCACTTCTGAAGGTATGTTTAACCACTTCAATCCGTACTATGGATTACTTTTATGCTACCTTTTATAAGCTTTTTGGATTTGAAAGTTCTGGTCATCATACATTTGCATTGTATGTACCTAACATAGAGCTACAGAGCTGAGATTTTTTGTAAAAATCTTCAATTTTGTTCAGAAGTAGAAAGAAAGTCATATGCATCTGGGATGGCATGAGGGCGAGTAAATTATGAGAGAATTTTTGGGTGAACTATCACTTTAAGGACTGGGATTGATAACTAGATTTCAACATGGATTGAGATTAGCATCTCATTTGTAGTTTATCATTATTTCCTGTATTATCCTGTATCATTTTGGAGGTGATGTTATTTGTTTTATATTGTGGGGACATTTGTTTGGATGTTATCACAAAATTGGCCATAAGAAAAAGCCTGGAGGAAAAATAAATTGTTTCATATGCAGGGCTATGATGATGCCACATAAAAGAATGCCTTTTTTATGCTTTGTGTTAACTGCAATTAAATATACAAAAATAAGCACTCTACAAATTCAATTAGCTTCAACATCATAAACGTTTGTGTGTGTTTTAGGGGAGAGGATATTCTTTGGACTTGATTGCTCTTATTTCATACTATGGAGCAGATACATTTTTCACACACTACATTTTTTTAATATATATCTCGTCATCCATTTGTTCAGGCTTACTAAGTTACTCATGTGTTTTGAAATGTGTTTGCTCTTCCTGGCAGTGGATTTGACTCCCATGACCCCCGGCATTCTTTAAAATACAAGTTAAAATACAAGTCATTGGTCGTTGCAGACTATTTTGCTTTAGGCAGAACATTTCAAAGACCGGTTTAAAACTTTCTTTTTTAAGGATATGACAATATCGCTCTATTGGCCACCTGTTATTTCTCCCTCATGTCTGTTCTTTTCCTTGCCACACCAGAGATACATCAGCCATGTGACAGTCCTAAAATGGATTGTGATGGCAGAGATGTGCATGAGAATACTAGCATGTTGAGACAAGTTAGAATCTTTCCATTTTAAACGTCCTCTAACCCCCAACACTTTAACATAACATGCAGTATTCCCAACAATTCTACTGCATACAATGTCAGGTAAAATGCAGCCGAATGCACACAATGAAACAGAGTGAATCAGTGAGAGCAGTAAATACATTTTAAACAGGGCCAACGGTTTGAGATTCCTTTCTTTGCCAAGCACATACTCATCATTTTTTCATTTGCATAAATTCCTTGATTTATAGATTGAAGATTGTGGGAACAGGTGTATGCATGCTTTAGAATTGGAAGAGAAATAAAGCGTAAGACTATGGAGGGGGAGGAGATTGTAGTGGAAAGGTGGAGAATGGAATGTAAAGGTAGCAGAACAATGTAGCGCTGTGTTCCACAAGAGACATAACCCCCCTCCACCCTCCCCATTGCAACCGCCCCCCTTTCACTCCACTGATGCATTCCTGCTAGGTTTATTAAAGAGCCTCCCCAACTACGGCAGGCCTTAAAAATTCCCTGGGGAGAGCTCCAGGCCAGAGCTGACTTGCAATGATGGATGTACTGTTGATGAAAGGCAATCATTGTTGGATATTTAGATCAGGGCACTGGAAAACAGAACAGGGTAAATATGAGGTTGGGGTAATGCGAACTTTGTTCTCAGGATGGTAAACTGTCTATGGTGAGATTATTTAAAAGTACATACACTGTTGCATTCAAGTTTAATCTCGTGTTGATGCTGACACAATTTCCACTCATAAAACACACCCTTTCTCAGTCATAACGCTCGCTGAAATAAGAGTGCATACCTTAGCTGACCACACAAAGACACGCTGCCTGACCTACAGTATGTTAGATTGCTGAAGGTATTCATGCCCACACCCTGTCACTAGCGGTAAACCTTTCGAGGATTCCAGAGCAGAAAAAATTGCTAGTTTCTGGAACATTTCAAAGGCTATTTGGCCTACATGTTGTTGGTCTATAGAAGAAAAAAAAGACTGATTAGGCCTGATGGTCTTGAATCTTTTATGGTAACTTATTTCTGTCTTGAGGAAGCCTTGTGCTTTACTGTAAATAAGATTTTCCCTCACTGAAACATGCTAAAGCCAAGAGTAATGAGTGACCAAGTAAGAGCTGTGTGTATTATGTGTGGTGAGTGACTAGCTGGGTAGTAATTGTCATGGGTGTGTTCTCAGGAATCATACTGGTTGTATCTTCCTATCTGACTCTTCCTATCTGAATCTTTCTTTCTTTCCTCATGCTTTTTAGTATGTACCACCTTTATGCCCTCTTCTAAACTTAAGTGACTGTAATAAAGATCCCTTGAGTAATCCAAAATTAAACCAACTAGCCAGCATGTATTATATTTATTGCTATTGGCTGCTCTGACCATGTGTTATTTTTGGCCTTGAAAAGGTCTTGGAAGTGACATGTATTGAAATTTTAAACATCCAGTTTCACACGGCCCTGCAAATACTGTTTCGCTTCTGGGAGATTTCAGATGGTGTCTTGTAAATAAACAGCTTTGCTTATCCCCTGCCTATTTCCCAAAGACAAATAGATGCTTTTAGACTATCCTTAGTTTACATGCACAACATGTAAGATAAACTTGAACTCTTACTCTAAGCAATAAACATATACTCACTGAGCTCTTTATTAGGAATAGGGTCCTAATAATGTGCCTGACGTAGTCTTCTGCTGTTGTAGCCCATCGGCCTCGAGGTTTGATGTGTTGTGCATTCTGAGATACTATTCTGTGCACTAAAATTGTACAGAGTGGTTATTAGAGTTACTGGAGCCTTTCTGTCAGCTAGAACCAGTCTGGCCATTCTCCATTGACCTGTCTCATCAACAAGGCATTTCCGTCTTCAGAAATGCCACTCACTGGATGTTTTTGGTTTTTGCAATTCTGAGTAAACTCTTTTGTGCGTGAAAATCCCAGGAGATCAGCAGTTACAGAAATACTCAAACCAGTCTGTCTGACACCAACAATCGTGCCATGGTCCAAATCACTGAGATCACATTTTTTTCCCCATTCTGGTGGTTGATGTGAACATTCAACTCACCACAGTTGAGAATTGCAAGTGAAAGCTGACATAAACATGGAAAAGAATTAGCTCTTTGTTCAGCTAAAAGTATGTATACAAAAAGTATTTGTGTATTGTGTGTACAATATAACTAAATGATATTGTAGTCTTCAAATATACCACTATATAGTGTGTTCCGCAAGCAACCACGTGAAATAGTTTGTTGATGAAAGCTCTGCGAATGTTTAACATAATCATGATTTGTAATCGAGCTCCAGGTTATATCACCTGGTGTGTAATTACTCTTTGCTTTATCTGATGCTAATTCTTCTCTTTACTTTATTTTCATATCCCACTTATTAACTCACAGACGCAGTTTAGTTTTGGGATTAATTTTAAATGACTTACACAATTTTGGCTCATTTCTTGGCAGTGCCATCTACCTGGACAAGTTTAGATAATGAGTTTTTGATCCTTTGTCAACTTAATGCCAAGATCTTATATCAAATAAAGATATTGTTGTTAATTTCTAATATAATGGCTCTTTTATAGAAATGAACAAATTAAACTAGACTTACTTGAAATCAAAGTTACTCATGGTTTATTTTGAAATGTCAGAGGGTGTTGGAGAGATCTTTGCTCTGCTATCATCAAGTGACTCATCGGAAGGAGGGAATTTTGTGGATTTGTCCACCTTGGTAAAGTGAGAAATAGGTTACATACAATTCTGCTGGAACGATCAGTCATTTATTTTTCTTGTTCTTTGTGTGCATCGTATATTGTTCCATTGCTGTTTAAATGATATGGGTGGTGCAAGGATGGTAGGATTGCACGATATGTAAGAAAAATGCAATACGATAATCCTTTGACATCATTGGAACGTGAGGAACATCAGAACACCCACCGCCCAAATAAACTGTTTATGTTTAATGCAATCGCATATCTTTTAATGGGGAAAAAAGGACCATCTATTCCAGAGATCATAAACATTGTTGTCTTTTGTTCCAAATTGCATATAGACTGCATATAATATGTAAAGGTTTACCATTTACTGTGTAATAATAACAATAAAATATAATTTTTTATTTTTATACAATGCTTTTAAAGATAGCTTCTCTAAGGGCTTTACACTGAGTATAAACATGCATATTAAAACGGAGTTAATAAAATCAACAGTGTTAAAAAAAAAAATATAAAAAATGTAAATACTGTAATAATTTCCGGTAAGTAAAAGCTGTCCTGAATTTTTTTTTTTTTAAGATAAGATTGAAATATACCAAAAGTCTGTTCTTCTCTAATATCAGCTGGAAGTGAGTTTCACAATTTTGGAGTTACACATGTGGCAGATATTAAAATTAATCTAAAAAAAAAAAAAAAAGCCCATGAATATACATTTAATTTCACCACATTGTGGGATATCCTACAATAATCAGTGTTGTAAAATATTTTATTTTCACACTGTAATTCCTGTTCGCTTTCTGCTTTGGTTTAACATACTTGTTGTCAGTCTGCGCTGAACTTTATACAGGGAGGAGTGATTTCACGGTACAATCCATTAATTGAAACCCATCCATTGATATACCCACACAGACCACAGTGGCCAATAAACAAGCCAAGTTTGAGTTTAATACAAACGTCTGTTCTCATTATCGTCTGCACACACAGCGCAGAGTGAAAGAGTGCCTGTCATAGCTACATGTGCACAAATTGTGAAACTGTCCATCATTTGAGTCAGTGCCTATGAAAATTGCACACACGCTCGCCAAGTGACAATCACGCACCCAGTCTGTTTTCTGCTATCTGCTTCACTTTGAACGTTACTGTATTAAAATCATTCAGTTTTCACCCTTGCGATATGCATATCATAAAATGTGCATTTGTGATAATTTGATTAATTTGATATATTGTGCAGCCCTAAATTATGCCTACAGTATCGTTGTATGTGTGTTAAGCGGACTTTGTTTGTCTATTGTTGTGAATTAGTAGAAGACCAGACCAATTTTATGACCAATTCATGCAGATTTTAATCCATGGTAAATCCAAGGGTTCACATACTTTTTTCTGTAACTTGATGTTCTATACACATTGAAGGCCTCGAGTGGAGTTGATTTCAGGATAGTGTGCATGTGCTCAGTGTTGAGTCTATTGTGCTGTTGGTGTGTGAGATCAGCAGTTTCCTGGCCCGTGTCAGCTCTGTGTCCCCTGAAACAGGACAAACTATTGCGGAAACCGGAGGCCTACTAATCCTCCTGTGACCCTTCAACTCGTCAGCTCAGGGATTTCTATTGTCACTCGCAGTCGTAGCCTTCATTCACTTATTAAGGAATTTGGTTTATTGCTTTTTTTTGTGGCTGTTCCCATCTGTGTTGTCATCTCTGGCCTTTTCCACACTAATATGTTTTAGTTTGAAAACGCATTGATTTTGTTATGATTGCGCTTCTAATCCACACTGAAACTGCGTTTTCCTCCACCAAAAAGGAAAGTGTTCTCCAATACTGCCGTTTGGAAACTGAATCCGAAAATGGATTAGTGTGAATGTGGCCTCAGTGTTTGGATGATGAGCAAATGTTTTGGATGAACCAAAGCAAAATAAATATTTTTGATGATCAGTGCAATAATAGATGTAAATAGAATGTAAAAATGTAAATAGCATTTTATACAGTTTATGTTTTTTTTTTTTAATCATAGAAACTCAAAATGTGAATTACTTTGTATCTATATAAAAAAACATGTTAGACCAACAATATTCCCCCAAATGTTTTCCCAACTAGTCTAACAGAGTTGTCTGAATGAACAATTTCATATTGAACAATGTCACTGATTTGCGAGTTCCCAGCAATTTGTTTTTTTTGTTGCCAATGTTAGTCATTTGTTGTGTGTTGATGTTAGGAGCTCATCTTTTAACTTAATGAGGTATGTTGATTGTCACTGTTGTTGACGTTTGTGTGTTAGGGGTTGTGGTTTATAGTGCGTCTATGCCAAACAATTCTACGTACTGCCTTGCAAGACATGCCTCTCTTTAAAGTTATTGCATTTAATTTCATGACAAAATGTAAGTTCTCATACTGCAAATTGATAGTTGGCTGAACAAGAAATTAGTAGTTCTCTCAACAAGAATTTTTGCATTTAGTGAACAAACTAATTCACATTAACTAAACAGCAATGTTACTGGGGACAATTATTAAGACTGTTGCTGAGAGAACTCAAAAATCTTACTGCATCTTGTTGTTGAATCTTTAAGATTGCTCAATTCATTTTTACAGTGTCGTGGTCATTTTTATTTTATTTTAGTTTATTGCAATATTTTACATTATAATACTGTATCAATATTCTAACATCTAGGATATATATATATTTGGGTGGGGTTTTTGTTTTATAAAAAGAGATTAACCATTCATAGTGTGAGATGACAAAACATACTGTGGCATTATGTCATGAACACCCACTTATTTCTTTTCGAACAAAATGAAAACTCAGAACAGGCTAAAATGACACTATAAACGTTACTTTTTTTATTAATGATAATTTATACAGCTTTACTGTAAGTTTTTTGTGTAATGTTAAACACTGTGCACAAAGTGCAATGTTCCCTCACATGCCTATACGCTACTTCTAAGTCACTATGGTAAAGTCAAGCAGGAGGTTCAGCTCTTGTTGCGCAAAGCACCAAAGTCCAATGACGATGAAAGAGATACAAGTGAGTGAAAGATTGCAGTATATCACAATTTCGAATTGCAGTACATTAAACATAAAGCAGGAAGTTCAGCATGTGTTGCACAAAGCACCAATGTCCAATATAGATGAATGAGTAACAAGTGAGTAAAATATCGCAATATATAACACAATTTTTAATCGCAATACACTAAACACAAATAATCAAATTATTATCTAATCATGACCCAAATGTGCATAGAACATCATATTGCCAGGTCCCTGCTGATTCCCATCCATAGTAATAAACTAGTTGTGCTCATTCAGATGTTGAGGATCTCACTAGCTTTTTTGTAGTGTTTTCAGTTGTCCCTCAGGTTTCTTAGTTAATTCCCTTCTTAATTAACAAATCTGCTGGATGGGTCTCAATGTTTGTCTCCTTTTGTGCTCTGTCATCTTCTCTTCGTCTTGCCCTCTTTCCTTTAGAGTGAGTGAAAAGTGTGAAAGAGAAGGATTAGAGCATTTATTGTGTCTGTTAACGACTAGATGAAAGAGCGAGTGGAATTGTAAAGCGTAGATGTAATTCTCTTACAACTGTTCCATTGGGCTGATAATTCTTTGCACTAATGCTCTCACCATGCCTAGGGACCATTCCCTCCCCGCTGGCTTAATGTTACTACTGCACCCCCCCCCACACACACACACACACATACAAACACCCACAATCACAGCTCTAACATTGTTCTGCCTGGTCCACTGACCATTCACTGATGGTAAAAACATTCTATGTATAAAGTGAAATATTATGCTGTTAGATTCTGCTAAATGTATTTTTCATTTTAGCCACATTTCTCCCCAATCTTGAATTCCCAATTCCACTACTTGGTAGGTCCTCGTGGTGGCATGGTTACACTCCTCTATCCGGGTGGCGGAGGACAATTCCCAGTTGCCTCCACTTCTGAGACTGTCAATTCGTGCATCTTTTCACGTGACTCGTTGTGCATGACACCGCGGAGACTCGCAGTATGTGGAGGCTCATGCTATTCTCCGCGATCCATGAACAACTTACCACCTGCCACATTGAGAGCGAGAACCCCTAATCATGAACATGAGGAGGTTACCCCATGTGACTCTACCCTTCCTAGCAACTGGGCCATCTTGGTTGCTTAGACCTGGCTGGAGTCACTCAGCACGCCCTGGATTTGAACTTGCAACTCTGTGGTAGTCAGCGTCAATACTCGATGAGCTACCCAGGCCCTCATTAACCATTTTTATCGTTTATCTACACTAAAACTCTTACAGTTAGGGCTGAACCTACTTTTTTGGCTGAAAATGGCATAAATTGGTATTTTTGGTTTACAGTCGAAAGAGAAAAAAGGCAGAAAATCTTGGCCGAACAGAAACTGTTACTTTAAAATCTGCACACAGAAACACTCACATGGAAAAAAAAGAATTGTTTATGTTGAACATTAAAGTCTGCATCCCCAGAAGTGAAGTGATCACTCTCTTGGTTAGTGCGTTAATGAAGAACATTTTCCAGTGCTCTGAAATTTTGCATTATTGTGTTATAGCCGTTACAGTTAAGCTCCAATATGACATTAAAGAAGCTTGAATGCACCATTAAAGTAGTCCATATGACTTGTGCATTACGTTCAGGGTGTCTTCACACTAGCTCTTTTGGTGCGCACCTGGGGTCGAAAGACTTCAAAGTTCAGTTCGTTTGGATAATGTGAACGCTGTGTGCACCCGCAAATCTTACCCGGGTCCGCTTGAAAAGGTAGTCTAAGGGTGTTTTCACACTTGGTAGGTTTGGTTTGATTAAAACGAACTCTGGTGTGATTGCTCTGTTAGTGGGGTTCATTTGAACAAGTGTGAACACTGTCACTTGAACTTTGGTGTGCACCAAACAAGCGGATCGAGACCGCCTGAATAGTGGGTCTTGGTCCACTCCAAATGAACTCTGGTGCGGTTCGATTGATATATGAACACAACATGGACCAAAGACGTCTAAACGGACCAAAAACAGGAATTTGCCTAATACTGACCTCAAGCATACCTGTTTTTTCCTCATCATAGGAGCTATGTTGCCTATTACAGTTCGGTACTGGTGTCGGAACCGCCGTCAGCTGTCCTTGCAGCATATCTTCGTTTGTGTGTGCAACGGAGGAATTCCTGCTGCTGTTTTGACTCCTTTACACATTTTGTTAGCTCTTCGTTGTTCTCCGCTGGTAAAAATATCACCATGTATACATGTATAAATATAACAAGCACATTAAGGCCAGCAGCCAGCATTGTTTTGGATGATCTGGAAGTTCCGTCAAAAATATACATCATAAAAGCTGTCCAATCAGGTTGTGAATTTTTCCTGATGCCTTTTGTTTTGTATCGTTATGTTCGGTGTTAAAAATGCCAGTGTGACCGCTAAGCGAACCAGGACTAAATGTATATTTTTCTTTTTTTGGTGCTGACCAAGAGAACCAAACTACAAATGTGAATACACTGTACAGTTCATGTGAACTCTGATACGGATTGCTGCTGATATGAACACAATCGTCCCAAATCACGGATGTGATCCACTTGTGATGACATCTAATTCATGTCTTTGCAGGCTCACGATCCCAATTATTGTGGTATAATGCATTTCTCCTACCTGCTTTTGTCCAAATGCAACACCTTCAGAGAGCAGCTCACATTCTTCATATCATTGCATATTCAATGCATCTGCGGGAGACAAACCCAATTGTTTTTCTGTGTATGGCAAGTTTTCTTGGTAAATCCAAAGAGACAAACTATAATACTTGACTTAACACAGTGACGTCGTCTTAAGTTGTTACCTAGATACAGTGGTAAACAGCTGCCGCTTGTACTCAGACCAGCTGGTGCAGTGGAAGGGGGCACTCTTTAAAGAAATAGTTCACCCATAAATGACAATTCAGTATTTACTCTTAACTTAAATTTGGGTATTTTCTTCACACAAAGAGAGTATTTACATGCACGACCATATACCGATTATGCTTAATAAGCCGACAAGGTGTAATGTAAACCTTAAACAGTTTTCCTTTATCGGGGTAAGTTCAAAAACGATTTCAGCATACAGTAAATCAATCAGCACATGATTGATTAGGTTTTTGCCAATTACCCTGATTTCGCTCTGCATGTAAACATCTTTACCGCTGTTCTTAACAGTGTTTTATGCATGCCTGTTTACGTGTTGACGTCAAAAGCAGAGAATTATCAGAAGATTTCAAATCAGATTTTTTAATAGTTAGTTATCAGTGGAATGCATATAAACACACTCATGTAGTGACTTCAGAAGACATGGAATATAAAACACTAGTCATACTTTTAGGATACTTTTATAGTGCTTTTGCATCCTTCTTAAAGCTTTAAGATTCAGTCCCCATTTATTGAAAACAATTACCAGTACAATTGTTAAAAATTCCTCCTTTTTGATTTTCACAGAAATAAGAAAGTCATACAGGTTTGGAACAACATTAATGGGAGTAAATGATGACAGAATTTCCCATTTTTGGGTGAACTAGTGAATAACATAATGAGAATAGTAAGATGACAGCATACGTAGCTGCGTTGTAAACTTGTCTTCACCTCATGACAAGGCGAAGAAAATGAATGTTTATGATTGCTCTATGTTGTCTTAATCTTCATTTTCTTTAGTGCACATGTTTTATTTTTGCAATGGCTCCCCTTCTGAATTTAACCTCTTCCCCTGTGAAACGAGCCCCTGGCCGCTGTCCGCACTCACTCCGCAGGACTGTTTGTTTTACTTGGCCATCAACACCTGGTGGAGCAGCACACTTTAACTCAACCCGGCCTGAGGCTACATGTAAGCCCCTCTGCGCCTAGCTTTAAATGACTAGGCCTTTTGTTTTTCTTTCCTTTTTCTTATTTGAAACACCCCCATCAAACTCTTGTCCTGGAGGGCTTTGTGCTGTCCCGCCACCATGTAAACACTCATTCATTCAGCCCTCCTTCCCCTTCTCCGTCGATCCATCTATCCATACATCCGTCCATTAATGTCAGCCTCTCATCCGTCTTCACTCTGACTGTTCCACTCAACCCACACAGCTCACAGACCCCAGTAGGTCACTGGCGAGCAGGATCCAGCTACTCTCACAATAAACAAACAGTCACTCAGAGCCTCTTAAGGCCTAAGCCCTTGGTGCCAAATAGTGAGACGGGGCCCATGAGAGTCGAGTGAAACAGACGTGCTCACATCTCTCTGCTGGGAAGTTTGTATTACATTAATGTAATCAACGTTCCGCAAAAGCCATAAGTCCTCTCTATCCTATGACCTCGCTCTACCATTTTTGCAAATGGGCCAGTTTTTCATTCCTCCATCCAGAGTTCGTCCAACATTCGCCTTCTGTGTCCCTACATGCTTTCATTGGCTGCCTTAGGAAGGAAGCAACGCGTCAGACTTGCGCTTCCTGCTTCCTGTTGTGTCTGAAATGCAAAGACAAAGCCCATTGCACTTAACTGCATTCATACTATATTTTAGAAAGTGAAAAGTTATCTTAAACTGCCACATTAGTCATATAATGCAACAGACTACAGTTTTATTGTGTTCACTAATAGCTATAGTTAAAATATGATGATATTGGAATTTAGTTTGAAGGATAGAATTCATTATAATTATTCTAATTTAAGGGGGGTTTGAAGTAGGTGTTTGAATCCAATATACAAACCTACTGCTAGAGAAATTGCACTTTTGTGTAACTGGACTTTTGACTCACCCTAGTTACTCAAAATAAGTAATCCACTACAAATTATTAATTACTTCTAAAATCAATTATCAGATTACTTTATTGATAACTTCTGTAAAAAGTTTTCACATTACTAATTATTTTATTTTTAAGTTACTTTCTAAATTACTTTTCCTAGAAAAGTTTTTTGTTTTCCGCTTAATTCAAAATGTCTATATTTTTTATTTATTGTCACACCCTTCAGCTTTCACAGAAATGCTAACAGACGTACATATGAATACATCTTATTTTAAGTCTGCTATACATATTACTTTAGGGCAAGTAATGTACTTAAAAGTAATTACTTTGATTGAAAGTCAATAACTGTAGTCTGATAACAAGAATAAAAAATATTATATTACATTACTTTTTTGACTAAAGTAATTATATTACAGTCACTAGTTACTTTAATTGGATGCACCCAACACTGGTGGTGACAATGATATACATTTACATTTAACTGTAATATAGCCTATTTAGTTGTTGTTGTTGTTATTATTATGGTATGCAGGATGTATTTAGAAGTCAACATTATTTAAATAAAAGAAATATAAAAAAAAATAAAGCCCCTTGCACTGAACCACATTCCTGTATTTTGAAAAGTGAAAAGTTCACTTAAAATGCCTCATTAGTTATATAATGAAACCGACTATAGCTTGAAGAGTAAATAGAACTGATTTGACACATTGGAAGAAAAGTTGTGTCTGGTATCTTAAAATTTGCTTCATGTGAGTAGAAAAATAGGATTTAAAGCAATAGTTCACCAAAAAATGTATTTCTGTCATCATTTATCAAAGGCTGTCATTCTTCCAAACATGTACTTTTGTGTTCCACAAAAGAAAGAAAAACATATGGGTTTGAAACAACATGAGGGTGAGTAAATTATGACTTCAATACTATTGAATCAAGACTTTTGAAAAAAGTTTCAAGTCATTTATTCCCAGGGTGTTGTTTGGAGAATACTTGAGAAATTCTTTTGTAAACTTTTGTATGCCATTGCATTAAAGGATTAAAGAAGAACTCTAACGCCAGCATACACAATCCTCCAAAATGCCGGCAGCTTTTTGTCCTCGGCTGTTAAGAAGCCAGACAATGTTTTATCACGTCATGTGGCATCTACACTATTCGAAACAAGTGTTTTCCCTCTCTCTGCACTGAGTGGCATACTGTGCCTGTTGTCCAGAGTCAATGGGCTGCTGAATGTTGTGCTAGACCCACACATGTGGCCATGAGGCAAGTGAGGGGACTTAAGAATTTGGTGATTACCAGTGGAGAGCTGGAGGGGGTGCAGTAGGCATATGAAACAGGGTTCACAGCTGCAGCTGTTCGGCCCCCGTTCTCTGTGAATAGGACAATTCTTATTCTTTTTCTTTTCTCCTGCTCCCCCTTTTCCTTTCAAATCCCTGCAGGACTTGTTATCCCTCGCTATGTCTCTCCCTCAGTCCCCCTGTCTCCCACACCATTCCCACCTCCACAGAGAGGCGAGTTAATGAGTTGCAGTAAAGTCTCCACAACAGCTGGCACAGAAACGGGATGAGGAGTTGACTTGAAAGGAGGAATAAATAACACATTGGCTCGATGTGTGCTGCCACACTGAATTCTTTTCATGCTGAGAGTTTTCTTTTGAAATAAGAGAATGCGTTCTCTCAAATATTAGAGGTAATGTATACCACCGTTAACCCCCTTCCTGTGAGAGAGAGCAAGTGGCTCAACCCAAAACAAGGCCTCAATTGATACAAAGCACTCAGGAAGGAGGAATCACCCAACTCTGTAATTATAACTGTTTGGCAAATCCTTGGATAACAAACCATTAGAAAATGGAAACAATGATTTGGCTATTGTGTTACAGACACAAAATATTTGGACACTTTTTGCCCAATTTTTAAAATGCATGATTGTGTTTGTTTTAGATTTTTAAAAAAATCCAACCATTTATTTTAAAGAATTACTCAAGCTTTTAAGAAAAAGCTTTTATTTATCTATTTTTTTGTTTTTAATGATAAAACAATAGATATAATTTAAAATTTTATAACAAAAATATTGTGCCACTTTCTGGTTAACTTCATACAACCACTAAAAGTGTTCTTATCTAGTATTAGTTACCAAGTTGGTAACTGGTTAAAATTAACCAAGAAAATGTTTGTTATATACAGTATGTTCGTAATCTTGCGCTTTCATTTATGTAATTGTTTTTATAAAAAATATATATTCTATATAATATTTTATGTTATATAGAATATGTACTATTTAAAAAATAATGTTTTTTATTTTAGATTTTCAGTCAAATGTAAAAATATAACTGCAAAAATGTAAAATATGTAAAAGGGTAAATGTTTTGAGAAAAGGTCAAACATGATTTATCTGCAGAATGCATTAGGTATACTGAAAAAGGGCTCCATTTGAAAATACCAAACCAGTACGCATGAAATCAACAAAATACATTTTATGTTTGATATGAGAACATAATTATATTGCATAAAGTCCAAGTGATATTCAACACAGACATCAAAAATGTTTATGATCACATTACTATAAAATGTTCAAATGGATTCAGACTTCTTACGGATGGTGTTTAGTCAACGTGATTTTTACTGCTTGCTCAAAATGAGCTAATGCAACAATTCTTTAGCATTTGGTCTCAACTTAATTTAATTGTGTACAATCTTAATATATGTATATATATATATGCAGTACATATAATTCATTATTTTACAATTCCAGTAAAATTAATTAATAAAATGTAATTAATTAATGCTATAAGTTTAGAACATGTAAAACACATCTGACAATTTGCCCCAATAAAATGTGGGCTGACCTGACATGTCTGGGCAAGTTTATGAAAATAAAAAATACTTTTGTCCTTGGACTAAATTACCAAAGTGCTGCAGTTATAATATTATTTGAAGGATAGAATTCACATTAATCTGATTTATGAGGATTTTAAAAAATGTGTTTGAAACCAACAAACGAAACCACTGGTAGAGAAATTATTTGACAGTTGACATTTGATTAAATTCTTATTGTTTCTGAATTATAGCCCTTGTGACAACTTCCCCACATCTGGCTTCAGTCTACCCTATATTATTATTATTATTTTATTTTTTGGGATTTTCTCCCCAATTTGGAATGCCCAATTCCCAATCCACACTTAAATCCTCGAGGTAGCATAGTGACGCCTAAATCCGAGTGGCGCATCTTATCACGTGGCTTGTTGTGCATTTACCGTGGAGACATAGTGCATGTGGAGACTTCACGCTATTCTCCGCGGCATCTACGCACAACTCTCCACGCACCCTACCGAGAGCAAGAACCACATTATAGCGACCACAAGGAGGTTACCCAACGTGACTACCCACCCTAGCAACCGGCCAATTGGTTGCTTAGGAAGCCTGACTGGAGTCAATCAGCACGCCCTGGATTCGAACTTGCAACTCCAGGTGTGGTAGTCAGCATCTTTACTTGCTGAGCTACACGGGCCCCCCTACCCTATATTATTTAATTTTGTGTTAGAGTAATTATAGAATGTGCTTTATTAACAGAAGCCAATTTTTTTTTGCATTGAAAACATGAAAACCTTCATGTACGCCAATATTTGCTATGTTATACAATATGTAATACAAAATAAATTCAGGCAGTTAACTTGGTTGAAAACAATGTTTGGCTTTCTAAGAAGTGTTTAGTCTCCTTTGTTATGCGCAGCATTCGTTCTGTCTGTTGGTTTGATGTGTTTTGTTCTGTTTTCTCTCATGGTGGAGTTTGAGAGCGAAGGTACTGGGCTGGAATGTGGGATGACTGGTCCTGTTTGCAGAGAATGGGGGGGATGGTTCACACAGGATGAGTAGGAGTGTGCTTAGTCTTGCTCGGCCAACTTTGAACACACTTGCACAAAGTAAAAAAAAAAAAGTAGAGAAAAAATCACTTCAAAGGAGGTTAATTTGCTGTGTTCATTCATAGATAATCACTTGACATATATGCCGAGAGCTGTTTAATTGCAGTGTCCTCTCATCCTCATCCAAGTTGTCATACATGTGTTTTTTTTTTACAGAATGTCAGCCAGGTTTCTTCAAATCTTTAGTGTCCAGTGAGGCCTGTAAATCTTGTCCAGAAAACACCCAGCCCTCGGGCCCCAGAGCCGCAAGCTGCTCCTGTATGGAGGGTTTTTATCGGGCACCTGAAGACCCTGAGACAGCCGCTTGCTCTGGTGAGAAACATTCACGATCAAACCGTCATTCTGCTTTGCACCTCCATCCACTGGTGACATAACCTTGTTAGCCCCCTGTCACTTATAATAACAAACATACAATTTCCTTCCTTATCTACCTTTACAGATCTTTACCCATGTCACGCTTTTCTTTAGGGATTAACTAAAGCACCAAGAGCCCGTTTGAACAGGGGAACAGGTAAATTAAAGGCTTCTGCTCTTTGTCTACTCAGGTTTACCCTCTGCTCCTCAAAGTCTGGTGGCCACCACAGCTCAGATGTCAATAGGCAAGCTTCAATTGTCATGGAGGCCACCTGCAAACACCGGTGGGCGCAGTGATATCACATACACTGTGATGTGTGAACGGTGCGATGGGAGAGTATGTCAGCCTTGTGGTGAGAAAGTGCGTTTTGACCCGAGCAACACGGACCTGAAGGAGACCAGAGTAACTGTAAGTGAACTGGAGCCCCATCTGAACTATACTTTCTCCGTGGAGGCAAGGAGCAGAGTGTCGCAGTTCAGCAATAAGAGAGCCATCAACAGTATCAACACAGCATTACATTACACAGGTCAGTGCTCTTATTGAAAAAAAGGATTCCCAGCATGGTCATGGAAAACCTGGAAATATCAGTGAATTTTAAAATTGTGATTTCTAGGCCTGGGACAGTCGTACAAATTAGTCAAATCTTATAAAAGCCCTAGAAATTTCTATAGCGACTGTAAGATTTTCTAGTTATATCTCATAGTTTTCTATCGCTTAATAGTTAAAATTGTGCCTACCATGTACCATTTGTACCATACATCATGTAACATTTTATCAGCTAGAAATTGCCCTACATGGGTACAATGTGGGTAACAATCCATATCCATTAATACATTAATTAACGACTGGAAAAGTCATCTGAAGTGTATTGGTCAAAAGGAATGGGAACTCTAAATTAATGGAATAGTTCAGCGAAAAATTACAATTCTATCATCGTTTATTCACTCTCATGTTTAGGCAAAACGTAAGCCTCCGTAACCATTCACTTTCTTTTTGTGGCCAAAAGATGCAATGAATGTGAATAGTGACTGAAGCTTACATTCTGCCTAACATCCCCTAATGTGTTCCACAGACAAAATAAGTTCATACAGGTTAATGATGACATAATTTTCATATTTGGCTGAACTATCACTTAAAGGACTTTCAGTTGAACTTCATTGAATCTTTGACCCTTTTGTTTTACCCCAGATCCCCCAAAAGTGACCTCAATGCACCTAGTGGAAAGTGGTCCCACCAGCCTGTCACTGCAGTGGTCTGTTTCTCACCGCGCCAAGCCAGTCGCCACCCGTTACGAACTGATGTATCGCAAGAAGGTCAGGCACAATGTTCGTCTTAAGCTCAAATACTTCACTGCAAATTCTGATCTTTGATATTGGCATTGCTATTCTCCATTGAATCATATTCATTTCCATTTTCATTTCCAAAGGAGAATGATGAGGAGAAGGCCAGTGGAAAGGTGACCACCTACACTGTGCTGGTGCTGGAAAAGAACTCAGTCCAGATCAGTGATTTGGCTCCTTCAACTGTCTACTTGTTTAAAGTCCAAGCTCTCAGCCCAGAGGGCAGTCCGGGCAGCTACAGCATGGAACAGGAGTTTTCAACAATTCCACAAGGTAAACAAAGTGAAAATATTCCATTAAAGGAATATTCCGGGTTTAGTAAAGTTAATCTCAATTGTCATAATGTTGATTAACTCAAATTTATTTTGACTTCTCCTCCTTTTCTTTAAAAAACAAACTGAAATCTGGGTCCTAGTGAGGCCCTTACAATGGAAGTAAATGGGGACAATCAGTAAATGTTAAAAACATATAGCCACAAGACATAAACTGACATAATGTGTGTTAACATGATTTTAGTGTGTTCACTACTAAATTCACTTACTAACCTTTTCTGTGTAAAGTTATAGCCAATTTTACAACTTTGTTGCCATGACGATATATCTACAAACCCTAAAATTACTTTTCAGCTCAAATAATATATGATTTTTAACATAATTAATATAAGTGCTTTAAAAAATTATAAGCTTCACATTTCTGCCTTTAAACCCTCCAAAATTTGGACCCATTCACCTGTATTGTAAACACCTCACTGTAACCTTGATTTTTGCAATTTTTAAAGAAGAGGAACCAGTTGAAATACATTTGTGTTAATCAACATTATGCCACTAATGCTGTCGATTAAGCTTAACTTATATCGAACACAGAATCCTTTTACAAATAGACTTTAAAGACCCCATTAAATTACAAGAAAAGTTTTATGGCGTTAGGTTGATGTGTTTTAATTTTTAAACCTATATGCTACTGTACTTCTACAAAATTCTCTTTAACCCTTTAAGCTCAGATGAAAGGCCAGTGAGGAAAAAACACTGATCAAAATGTTAATAACCACCAACACAAAATGGGTATTGTTTGAAAGCTTAGAAGCTGTACTTTACTATGCATTTAGGTATTATGACCAAATGCAAACAAGTGCTTTGCAGACAAATCAGAAGTGTTCCGTTTTGATAATTTTGCACTGCACGAATTTTGTAATTGGTAAAAACACCAATCTCATCAAATAGCCATGTGTCATATGTTGTTGGAAAGCTCTCAAAGAGTAGAATACATCAAACCTATTTGTTTTACTCACAGAATAAAATATAGTGAGTAATAGCTAAGTATATATCTTTGACATACATGTTTCATGTGAACAGGTGTTGCTCATATGTAGCATTTTTGCTTATAACTTCACAAAAAATAGACAGAACATAAGATATCACATAACATTTCTTAGAGGAGGTGATTATCTTTAAAACGAGTCCACACACAAAGTAATCGGTATCTTTCTACATTTATTTTTGGGGACCAAAAATATTGATGACTCATCTTGCACTACACAGATTTTTATCCAATCAGATTCTCTTTAGAATGAGAATTTCCTCCCCTAATACCACATGCAAATGACTAGCTAGTAGCAAATACTGGGTCATGGTTGTGACGGAACTTAAAGCCTATTGGATAATTAAAAATAGAGGAGCCCTTCCATAAAATAGACAAGCCCTTCCATATATCTCACCCAAACTTCCTGGTTCAATGGGAAATAGATCATCACAAGAAAAAAAAAAACTGTGCTTATCAAATTATTTCATGGGGTCTTTAAAATGTTATAGTTTGTGAGGGTATATTTTTAGTGCAACAATGTATTTGTGCTTAAGTGACATAGAATGTCTGTTTGATCTTTTATATTATTGAGACTTATTTTTTCCATTGACTTATTTCCAGTTACTTATTTGCCGGACCGCTTTGTTATTGTTTTCTCAGCTCTTCAAAAAGTGGGAAACACAGCAGTGATCCTCGGGGCAGCGGTTGGAGGAGGCGTCATGCTTTTCGTCGTGGTAGTGGTCCTGCTTCTGCGAAAACGGTAAAAAACAAGCACTCAACGCACACACCAGAGCTTTGTCTTCCACTCATTCTTTCCAGGCATTTCTTTTCTTCCTTCGTAAATGTTCATTCAATGTTCACTTTAACTGGAATTGCTCCTCACCACTTTAAAGGAAGAATCAGAGTTGAATACGACTTGTCCGTTGACTGCTCAATAAGTGTACCTTAACAAGAGGCTTGTTTCAAAGGAAATGAATCAGAGGGATTATTGTGTGAGATAAGAGGCGGTTGGTTCTTATGGGTTTGAGGCTGTGGCAGTTCTGAGAAGGTGCCTGTGATAACCCAGACCTCTGTCACCACTTGGCAAACACAACCAGCTTTTTATCTAAGCACTCCTCGACTGAATGGAGCCGGTCCAGTGCTAGCCACTCTTCAAACTCAAGTCTGAAAAGAAATGTGTCGGTTTGCTGAAAAATAGAGCCCTCATTGAGTTGTTTTTCTTCTACAGCCGAAGAAACTCTCACACAAGGCAAGGGCCAGAGGACACCTACTTCTCCAGCCCAGGTTAGTTGCATTGAATTTAATTTGGTGGCTTTCCACTTTTAGAATCCCCTTCCTCCCTTTTGAAAAGACCAGCATACTTACTTGCTTTTTCTTGATCTTGTTAAATGTTTTCTATCTCACTGTCAAATTCTCTTCAATCTAGACCAACTGAAGCCATTGAAGACCTATGTTGATCCTCACACATATGAAGACCCCAACACGGCAGTGCTCAAATTTGCCAGCGAGATACATCCCAGTCACATCACCAAGCAGAAAGTCATTGGAGCAGGTTAGAACATTTGTGGCAGTTTGACAACACACTGTGGAACTATTTTGAATGCAGTTTAGGGAAGGGAGGGCTTTTTCCCCCTTGGTGCACTTCACTCATTATTTATTTGAAGTTATGTTACAGTTCATTGCAAGTGACAGGTTTTTTACAGTTCATTGGAGTGACAGCTTCAACAAGGCTCAAACCAGAAATTGTCTGATTCAAGCTCTACGTGTTAGAGCTGGAATATTTTTACTGTAGCAATTCTTCCCCTCCAGAGACCGTTTTTTCCCCCCTCCCAATGTCAGTCAAATTGAATCAGTGTTGTTTTCTTAACTCGCTCTGGAGCTTTCTCAAATCCCACATGGAGTAGTGTATTGCTATTAAAAAACCCCAAAGTTAATTAATCATGACTTAAAAATAAAACAAACAACTGCTAAATCAGTCCTAAGTCTCAAGTGTTTATAGGATATACCTCAAATGTTAAGCCTCCCTGGCCTTGAAATGAGAAGATCAGTGCAGTGTGGTTACGTTTGCCCTATTAAGCCTCCCACAGGACATGGATCTTGTCCACTTTGTGTCTGCTTGTTGTACACAGATTCTCATACCCTTACTGACCCCCCTCCCATGAATCCAATCACTGTCTGTTCATAGGCATTTCCATGGCCTTAGCTCCAGGTGCACATGGGTCATCCACATGCTATTATTTTTTCTCATCCTCTCTGATGCTGGATATCATTTCAAAGACTCCCCTCTGTGTTTTGTAATAACCACTATATTTCATGACACTAGATTAAGGAGTTATAGTTCGGTATGTTGCTTATCTGATGCCTGTATGTCTTTCTCTTTGGTGGTTTGTGTTGCTGTGCTGTAGGTGAGTTTGGAGAGGTGTATCGGGGAATTCTGAAAGCTCCAGGACGCAAGGAATTGCCAGTAGCAATAAAGACGCTAAAACCAGGCTACATAGAGAAACAGAGGCAGGACTTCCTTAGTGAGGCCAGCATCATGGGACAGTTCTCACATCAGAACATCATCCGACTGGAAGGGGTAGTCACCAAATGTAAGTACCGTTTAGAAGTGTAGCTGACACCTAATTTTATTAAAAAAAAAAGTTTTATAATTTTTTTTTATTTTTTTATAAATTATTAAAATATGAATAATTTTATATAATTTTATTCATTAAAATAATACAAAAATATTATATTTGAACTATTATGTTATTATAATTTTTAACAAATATTTTTATCCAAAATAATTATATATAATATATAAATATATATAATTATATATAAATTATTATAATTCTATATTATAATTATCAAAGTATAAATTCTGTAAGTATATAATTATTTATTATAAATAATTTATTTCTACAATAATTAATCTAGCATTAAGCTAGCATCTTTACTACTCCTGTCACTGTGAGAACTTGGCAGTGTGATACTGAAGATATTGTTGACTTTTCTAAGACTAAGTTGTTTATGTTCCTCATTTGTATGTCACTTTGGATAAAAGCTTCTGCTAAATGACTAAATGTAATAATTTAATTATAATTTTTACATTATTTTAAAATATTTTGTTTTATTTATCATAATTTTATTTGAATAAATTGAAATGTTTTAACCAAAATAAAAACTATTAATAATTATAAAATAAATTACATTAAAATTACGGATAATTATACAACTATAAATTGTGTAAATAAAGTATATAAATATTTTTTTTAATTACTACAATAATTAATCAATCATATAATTTTATGCATTGTTTTATAATAAGTTGTATTTTAAATTTTTATACAATAATTTAATACAATTAAGTTATATCTAATATTTTTAATTCAAACAATTAAGATATCAATATTTATATATATATATATATATATATATATATATATATATATATATATATATATATATATATATATATATATATATATATATATATATATATATATATATTAGTTGAAGTCAGAAGTTTACTTACACTGCCATTCAAAAGTTTGGGGTAACTTACCATTGTTTCTCATGATCTTAAAAACCTTTTGATATAAATGAGTTTTGTAGACAAAAATATGCTTGTGCCAACATTTAAATTTATTGCATTACAAAACTAAAATAGTCTAAAAAATAAATAAAAATGTTTTTTTTTTGTAATGGATGTCTTGGACCGAATATTAAAGAAAAGAAGCCAATAAGTGCCCAACGTAGATGAGAACTCCTTCAATACTGTTTTAAAAACATCCGTCATTTGAGAAACAACAAGACTATGTTTCTGCAAATTCTAAGCAAATAGTTGCTACTTTGAAAATGCTAAAATAAAAATAAATTATTTTTTGATTTTTTTCGTCACAACATAATTCCATTTCTGTTATTCAATAATTTTGATGACTTCACTATTATTCTAAAATGTGAAGAAATAATAATAATAATGAAGAATGAGTAAGTGACCCCAAACTTTTGAACGACAGTGTAGTGAGTCATTTAAACCCATTTTTTAACCACTCCACAGATTTAATATTAGCAAACTATAGTTTTGGCAAGTCGTTTAGGACATCTTCTTTGTGCATGACATGAGTAATTTTTCCAACAATTGTTTACAGACAGACTGTTTCACTTTTAATTGACTATATCACAATTCCAGTGGGTCAAACGTTTACATACAATAAGTTAACTGTGCCTTTAAGCAGCTTGGAAAATTCCAAAAAATTATGCCGAGACATAGTTTAGAAAATTAGCCAATTAGCTTCTGAAAAGAGTTGTACTGAATTGTGTACCTGTGGAAGTCATTTAAGGCCTACCTTCAGTGCCTCTTTGCTTGACATCATGTGAAAATCAAAAGAAATCAGCCAAGAACTCAGAAAAAAATGTGGACCTCCACAAGTCTGGTTTATACTTGGGAGCAATTTCCAAACACCTGTAGGCACCACGTTCATCTGTACAAACAATAGTACACAAGTATAAACACCATGGGACCACGCAGCCATCATACCGCTCAGAAAGGAGATGCATTCTGTCTACTAAAAATGAAGATAGTTTGGTGCGAGAAGTGCAAATCAATCCCAGAACAACAGCAAAGGACATTGTAAAGATGCTGGAGGAACCAGATTGACAAGTATCTATATCCACAGTAAAACTAGTCCTGTATCAACATAACCTGAAAGGCTGCTCAGCAAAGAAGAAGCCACTGCTCCAAAACAGCCAACTGCCACTCCAAAAGACAGACTACAGTTTGCAAGTGCACATGAGGACAAAGATCTTACTTTTTTGGAAAATGTCCTCTGGTCGGATGAAACAAAAATGGAACTTTAGCCATAATGACTGTTGTTATGTTTGGAGGATAAAGGGTGAGGCTTGCAAGCCAAAGAACATCATACCAACCGTGAAGCATGGGGGTGGCAGCATCATGTTGTGTGGTTGCTTTGCTGCAGGAGGGACTGGTGCACTTTACAAAATAGATGGCATCATGAGGAAGGAAAATATGAAGATATATTTAAGCAACATCTCAAGACATCAGCCGGGAAGTGGATGGATAAATGTTAAATTCCCCCAGGCATACCTCCTGAATTGTGGCCAAATGGCTTAAGCACAACAAAGTCAAGGTATTGGAGTGGCCATCACAAAGCCCTGAAATCAGTCTGACAGAAAATTTGTGGGCAGAACTGAAAAAGCGTGTGTGAGCAAGGAGGCCTACAAACTTGACTCGGTTACACCAATTCTGTCTGGAGGAATGGGCCAAAAGTCCAGCAACTTATTGTGAGAAGCTTGTGGAAGAATACCTAAAATGTTTGACCCAAGTTAAACAATTTAAAGGCAGTGCTACCAACTATTAACAAAGTGTATGTAAATGTCTGACCCACTGGGAATGTGATGAAAGAAATATGTAGTCTATCTACTATTATTCTGACATTTCACCTTCTTAAAATAAAGTAGTGATACTAACTGACGAAAGGCAGGGAATGTTTTCTAAGATTAAATGTCAGGAATTGTGTTTAAATGCATTTGGCTAAGGTGTATATAAACTTCTGATTTCAACTGTAATTATATAATAATACATTTTATAAATAAATTATATATATATATATTGTATGAATACATTTATTTCTAAATTGTATAAATACATTATTTAAAAGTAGTTTTGAAATTAAAATATTGTATTATAATTATTTTAAAATGGTTTAATAAATAAATTGTAATTATTAAAAAGTAAAGAGAAATTAAATTAGATCATCTAATGTTTTTAAAATATTTTAATAAATGCATTACAATAAAGAAAAAGTGTTGTTACTTCTGAATGTATTTCAGGGGAATTGGTATTTGCCTTTTATGTTGTAAATCAACTCTGTACCTTTTGTCTGTTTCTTTTTTGTAGTCAAGCATGCCATGATTGTGACGGAGTACATGGAAAATGGCGCTCTCGACAAATACCTGAGGGTACGTTTGTCAAATTAATTGCTGGAGACAGCAGAATTATGACAGATGACAATAGCATGTCATCTCAAGGGATTTAATAAATCCGATAAGTTAGTCTGAATTTCCTTTTGTCAGTTTCACAAGAAAAATAGAATAATTAAAATCAGATTTTTTTTTAAGGATCATGATGGCGAGATGTCGTCCTTCCAGTTGGTAGGCATGCTTCGTGGCATTGCAGCCGGAATGAAATATCTCTCAGACATGAGCTATGTACACAGGGATCTGGCTGCCCGCAACATCTTGGTCAACTGTAACCTGGAGTGCAAGGTGTCTGACTTCGGTTTGTCACGTGTTTTGGAGGATGACCCTGAAGGAACCTACACCACCAGTGTAAGTTCAAAGAGACGTTCAATACATTTGTGGTTAGAATGTTCTCTGAAGCTGTGCCTACCTCCAGATGTCTTTATTTGGTTAAAACCTGGTTATTTTTTCTGGATTTTCAGAAATTACAAGGGCTGTCCTGAATTGTTTGTATGGTTTTTCCAATAGGGAGGTAAAATTCCTATTCGCTGGACTGCTCCTGAGGCCATAGCTTACAGGAAATTCACATCAGCCAGTGATGTGTGGAGTTTTGGCATTGTCATGTGGGAAGTCATGGCCTTTGGAGAGAGGCCCTACTGGGACATGAGTAACCATGAGGTACATTCAGGCCACACCACACCAGCTTTGAACAGTAACTTAGTGTATCTGCAGAATGATCATCATCATATGAACAAAATGTCTTGGATCTGAGTATTTGTGCTGTCCTTTGCTAGGTAATGAAGGCTATTAATGAGGCTTTCCGGCTCCCTGCTCCGATGGACTGCCCCTCTGCTGTGTATCAGCTGATGTTACAGTGCTGGCTCCAAGATCGCTCCAAGCGGCCACGCTTCGGTGACATTGTCAGCCTACTGGACAAACTCCTCAAGAGCCCAGATTCTCTCAAGGCCATTGCAGACTTTGACCCTCGGTAGGAGCACAGCACAAACCCAAATCTCACTTTTAACCAACTCAATGTGTCGAGGTGGTTTTTAGTCAGTTCCCCTCAAATTCACACAAATGTCTGATGGCAGAGTAATGTAGTTCAACACATTAACTATAGTTATGTTACACTAACAGTTGAAAACCATGAAGTGTCCAAATACTTCATTTAGAACAATTAAGCACTTTATTACACTTTGAATGAAGTAAATTGATTAACACAAATTATACATGGCTTTTATGTTTTAGTTTTTTCAAATGCATTGACATTCCTACATTTTTAAGCATACCTTAAGTGTCCAAATGGAGCTTTTTGGAGCTACTATTCTCTGAATTCTTACAATGACTTGTATGAAGCTTTCAAAACATGAACAGCAAGAAGTTGAGGCATGCAACATCTATTACACAATTCTGAATTAGTTCAAGAAACTCAAATGGTGTCATTCCTTGGTGAAGTTAAGACAAGCACCATGTACCAATGGGCCCTCAGAATGGTTTGACATTCTGATGTTTATCACACTGTATGTGTGCAAGAGGGTAAAATATCTGTTTCATATGACTGTTTCATATCTTTATCAGATTATAAAACTGAACAGACAGGTTTTCTCTTGAAGTGTACTGTACTTCTCCCACCCAACAATTACATCAAGGGAAAGCCAAAAAAAACTCACTGCGTGGTTTGCTGAATGTATTTGTGTTCTGTCCTTGTCAGAGTTTCCATTCGGCTTCCCAGCACCAGTGGCTCAGATGGTTCTCCTTTCAGGTCTGTGCTGGAGTGGCTGGAGTCCATCAAGATGAGCCAGTACAATGAGAACTTCACCATAGCCGGCATTGTCAGCATGGAGCAGGTGCTGCAGATGAAGAGCGAGTGAGTTACACAGAGTCCCCATAATTCTGTGCCTTTAGCACCCAATAGAAGTGAAGAGCTGCAGTGAACAATTAGATGAGATCACAGACAGTCCATAATGCATTTTTACACACTTGCTTTCTTCTCTCATAGAAGTAAAAAGTATTATTTTTATTATTATAATTTTTTTTTTGTGTGTGTGTGTGTGTGTGTGTGTGTGTTAACTTTCTGAAACAAAAATGTCTAAAACCAGTTGGTTGGTTGGTCTTAGCTGGTCTCCAAGCCTGGTCAGGCTGGTCAATTGGCTGGTTTTAATGGGGTTTTGGGCACTTCTCAGCTTGTCAGACTGGGAAACCAGCTTAAACCAGCTAAGACCATCAACAAAAATATATATATATACACTCACCTAAAGGATTATTAGGAACACCATACTAATACTGTGTTTGACCCACTTTCGCCTTCAGAACTGCCTTAATTCTACGTGGCATTGATTCAACAAGGTGCTGAAAGCATTCTTTAGAAATGTTGGCCCATATTGATAGGATAGCATCTTGCAGTGATGGAGATTTGTGGGATGCACATCCAGGGCACTGAAGCTCCGTTCCACCACATCCCAAAGATGCTCTATTGGGTTGAGATCTGGTGACTGTGGGGGCCATTTTAGTACAGTGAACTCATTGTCATGTTCATGAAACCAATTTGAAATGATTCAAGCTTTGTGACATGGTGCATTATCCTGCTGGAAGTAGCCATCAGAGGATGGGTACATGGTGGCCATAAAGGGATGGACATGGTCAGAAACAATGCTCAGGTAGGTCGTGGCATTTAAACGATGCCAAATTGGCACTAAGGGGCCTGAAGTGTGCCAAGAAAACATCCCCCACACCATTACACCACCACCACCAGCCTGCACAGTGGTAACAAGGCATGATGGATCCATGTTCTCATTCTGTTTAAGCCAAATTCTGACTCTACCATCTGAATGTCTCAACAGAAATCGAGACTCATCAGACCAGGCAACATTTTTCCAGTCTTCAACTGTCCAATTTTGGTGAGCTCTTGCAAATTGTAGCCTCTTTTTCCTATTTGTAGTGGAGATGAGTGGTACCTGGTGGGGTCTCCTGCTGTTGTAGCCCATCCGCCTCAAGGTTGTGCTTGTTGTGGCTTCACAAATGCTTTTCTGCATACCTCGGTTGTAACGAGTGGTTATTTCAGGCAAAGTTGCTCTTCTATCAGCTTGAATCAGTCGGCCCATTCTCCTCTGACCTCTAGCATCAACAAGGCATTTTTGCCCACAGGACTGCCGAAAACTGGATGTTTTTCCCTTTTCACACCATTCTTTGTAAACCCTACAAATGGTTGTGCGTGAAAATCCCAGTAACTGAGCAGATTGTGAAATACTCAGACCGGCCCATCTGGCACCAACAACCATGCCACGCTCAAAATTGCTTAAATCACCTTTCTTTCCCATTCTGACATTCAGTTTGGAGTTTAGGAGATTGTCTTGACCAGGACCACACCCCTAAATGCATTGAAGCAACTGCCATGTGATTGGTTGATTAGATAATTGCATTAATGAGAAATTGAACAGGTGTTCCTAATAATCCTTTAGGTGAGTGTGTGTGTGTGTGTATGTGTGTGTGTGTGTGTGTGTGTGTGTGTGTGTGTGTGTGTGTGTGTGTGTGTATATATATATATATATATATATATATATATATATATCTTTTCCTTTTCAATGCATTCAGTTGCTCTTTTAAGGAAAAAGGCTAAATATGTGACAGATGTTTTATTAATGCCCTAGAATTAGGAAGGACAAGTCAAAATTACTTTTGTCTATCAATATTATGCCACAAATGGTGTTGATTGAGCTTAATTTATATTGAACCCAGAATATTCCTTTAAGAAGGCCTTTTTTCATAATTTACTGATAAATGAGAGGTGAGCTACGGAAAAGTTAACATATAAATATATTTAGGAACATTAAATATGTTTAACCTCATAAGTTAACACATTATGTTTGGCAGACCAATTAAAAACATGTATTACACATAAATTTAGCTCTAGGTGCAAATAATATATCACTGTTTATTGTGTAAAATCCTATTTTGCCATCTTTTCACTAGGCCAGCTTGTATAGTACACAACTTGTGAGGTTTTATGAAAATTGTCCTTTAAACAAAATGCTCCCAGATGAACATAATTTGTAACTGAGAGTTATGGGAATTTGTGAAAGAATTTTGTGCATTTGGAGAACTGTTTTCCTTGTGGCATAGAATCAGAAACAGCCTATGCTGAGGATTATTGTCCAGGACAAGATCGTATTTAAATAAGATGGTATCTATAACGTTTAATAATTCTTGAAGAACATACAAATATTTTCCATGTTTTGCTTTAGGGATCCAGTAATTGAATGTAACTCAAATGTATGCTCTGGTTACAAGGATAAGCTTGCACGGCCACAGACCATTTATGATTTACTGCATCTGGCCAACGTGGAAACCAAGTAAAAATAGGAATAACTATTTAACCGTCTTACAAGACTTTTTGGCGTAAACGCCTTAAGACGTTAATGACATTTTCATATAATAAAACGTATAAACCTTAAAATTCTATTAGGTGAGGCAAGCTTGATTGGAAAAGACTGTGTCAAGAAAGAAAGAATAGGCTTATTTTTTAGTGGCCTGGATGTGGTGGATTGTGGCATGCTTTCCCTCCCTTCCTCCCACTGTTCGCCAGACTCTCTCATCCCTCCCTTTACCAACAGCACTAGTTGAGGCCTGTGCTTCCACTGCAGCCAGTAACCACTGTTCCTGCCTGCTGGGCTCATGAGGCTATGCGGCTTCTCTCTCTCAAATCAACAGGATTGGATTTAAAAGACAGGACTTGAGAGATAAAAGAGAGAAGTAATGGTAGACAAGAATGCTCAGACCCTGCTAGAAAAATCCACCTCAAACTAGTTGTTGTTTTGGAAAATTTTAACTGTTTTCTAGCAGGTTCAAGCTGGTCATTGGATAGTCGACCAGCTACTATGTTCCAAAACTAGCTTGACCACTTTAAAGAGAAATTCTCTCAATGTTTACTAATTTTTGTACCAAATCCGTATTACTTACTTACTTGCATGAAACAAAAAAGGAGATGTTCGGCAGAATGATGGTCTCGGTAATCAAAAACGTTTGTTATATATATGAACTATGCCTTTTAAGCAGGTTTTTGCTAGTCCAAGGTGGTCTGCCCACTACTTGGACCAGCCGATGACAAGTTTTGATCGGCTAGGACCATCTACCATATTCCAAAAACCAGCTTAACCACTTTTAATGGGTTAGTTAATGCTAAAAGGAAAATTCTGTCATCAGTTACTCATCCTTATGTTGTTCCAAACCTGTATGAATTTTTTCCTTCTATGCAAGACAAAATAAGTTCAACAGAATAACAGTGTCCGTCACCATTCACTGTCAATGCATTGAAATGCAATGAGAGTGAATGGTAACTCAAACTAAGAGAATAATAATGACAGAACAATGACGGAATATAATTTTTTGGGGTAAACTATGCATTTAAGATGGTATGGTCCAAGCCAATTACCAGTTTTTACCAGCTAGGACCAGTTAGTGGCCAGTTTGGACCAACTTGGACCATCTACGATATTCCTAAAACCAGCTTGACAACTTTAAAAGGGTTAGTTAATCTAAAAAGGAAAAACATGTCATCATTTACTCGTTCTCATGTTGTTCCAAACCTGTAGGACTGACTTTCTTCCATGGAACATGAGATGTTCAACACAATGACAGTCTCAGTCACCATTCACTTTCTTTGCAATATGCCTTTTAGGCTGGTTTATTGCTGGTCCAAGATGTGCACCTGCTACTTGGACCAACCGATGACCAGTTTCAACCAGCTAGAAACCAGCAATCATGTTCTAAAACCAGCTTAAGCTAGATTTTCCTGCAGGGAATGTGGAGGTAAAGACAACAGTGTTGGACCTCACGGAGGAGGCAGTTTGACTGATGAAGGGGTTGGGATATATGAATAGAGTGGGTGACTCTGTGGAAACAGTGTAGCTTCTAGCCCTGAGACCTTTGGCTCAGATCCTGTGGGTGTTTCAAGCTTGGATGGAAGCTTTGGTGAACTTTGTGTGGACAACCAGAAATGTCTTTGATGTGTTTGTCCTTTTTTCTTTTTAGTTTTTGTTTTATTTTATGGACAAGTGTTCCATTTGGTGTCATCTGGTTGCACTCTTTCAAACCAGAAACTATTTACAAGTTTCTCCACTGGCTGTGGCTGCCAGCTCTGATTCATGGTGGGTGTAGGGAATCCTTGTTAAATCATCAAGGCGCTAATTAAAAATGCAATTAGGACCTGTATAACATGCCATCTGTTGAGCGATGCTTGTGTGCGTGGCCTCCCTCAAAATTACCTTTTGAGAGATGAGATTATGTGTAATTTTCTAGCTCCCACCCATTCTCACACGCCTTTTTTCTTCACTTCTCAGGGATATCCGTAACATTGGAGTACGTCTTCCAGGGCATTTAAAGAGGATTGCCTACAGCATCTTGGGACTTAAGGACCAAACCAGCACCCTGAGTGTGTTTGCTGTGTGAACTGTCTTTGAAATACACCAAAGGGACCAAACCCTCTGGCTGTAGACTGAATGAACTCTAAACTGCCTTGGGATTGGACTGCAGGGACAGCCCTTGACCAGGCCACAACCCTCCAGCCTATCAAGATGGACTCTCAGAGCCATGGAGACTTTGATTTGATGTACTGATCAAAAATGGAGGGGGGAGTATTGAAAATGTGTAAAACAATCAAGAAGCTATTGATGTCTGAATCAAACCACATACATTTTATATATTTTTACCATATGCATATGTTTATATTTTTTAGAGAAAAGTATAGCAATTTCTTTAGTTTTTTGTTTTTTTAATTTGTTTATTTTCATATGCATGCTTAATTTTGACAGAGAACGGTCAAAGCTAGTCTACTCTGATCTTATAGCCAAACACAAACGTGGCTCCTCCAATGGTTTTGTGGGGGAATTCGCATTGCATGGTCTCTTAGAGAAATGCCTTGTGCTTGACTGAAATTTAAGCATTAGTTTGGTGCTATGGAAGACATATACAAACAGGCCTTTCACTACCAGCTGAAATGTGGAATCAAAGCTGGTGGTTATGGGTTTAACTTGAGACTTAGAGATGTTCCACTGAGATCAAGGTGATTGTAATGCTCTCTGGTTTCTATCAAGGCTTGAGCTGGCCTTGATTGATGACGCTTGCTTTGCAATTACACTCTCAGTGCTATATGCTTTGAACCATCAAGTCTAAAGTCTCTGGTTTAAATGAAATGGAGCAGCCAGTCTTTCCTTAAATTCAAAATTTTCTCTACAAACAAGAGGAGAGGAGGCATCACCATGAAATAGCACTTAAATCCGAAGTCTTCGCAGCAGCACTGACACATGCGGGCTGTCTCATCCCTTATCATTATGGAAGGTTACTGCCATGATGGCATTCAGGATGGAAGGAAACACCATGCACACAAAATGACAAAATGAAATTAAAAAAGGTTATGGGACAGATTTTGGCACGCAGACCTATAAAGTGTCACATCGGATGAAATCAAAAGGGAATACATGCACGGAAACGGGAAAACAAATGCATGGTTTTGACTTTGAGATATTTGCACCGAGCGACAATCCTTCCAAAGTAAGGAAATGATCACAAGAAGTCTACACACAGTTATGTTTACTGGGATATGTGGTTGATACACCATGATCTGTTATTCATTCTGTATCAGCAGATTAAAGCATAGTTGCCTAGAGCTGCGAATTGTATTGACTATCTTTGGCAGTTTCGGTTTATGATTAACTGATACAAGATATGCTGGGATGAAATGCTATGCTACGCATTGACCTTCCTTGATTATATCCTGAGACTTACAGGATCAACTTCAATATGGTTTCAAATAGAAGTGTAGAAATGAGTCCCTCTTGTATGGAAAGGTCTGTTAATGATTTAACATTATAAAAAAAAAAAAAAAAGATTAGGAGTAGTTCTATTTACAAAGGATACAATCAGATACCTAATGTCCTTAACTTTCTTAACTAAAGCCACTTATTGTATTGGATAATATTGCAGTTCCTCCTTAAAGGGACAGTTCACCCAAAAATGAAGATTCTTTCAACATTTACTCACCCTAATGTCATCCCAGATGTGTATGACTTTTCTTTCTTCTGCTGAAAAAACAAAAAGATTTTTAGAAGAATATTTCAGCTCTGTAGGTCCATACAATGCAAGTGAATGATGGCCAGAACTTTGAAGTTCCAAAAAGAATATAAAGGCAGCATTAAAGTGATCCATACAACTCCAGCGGCTTCAGAAGCGATATGATAGGAAACAGATATATTTAAGTCCTTTTTTTACTATAAATTCTCCTCACTGCCCAGTAGGAGGCGATATGTATGAAGAACACGAATCGCCAAAAACAAAAGAAGAATTTAAAATAAAAGGGATTTATAGTAAAAAAGGGCTTGAATGTTGATCTGTTTCTCACACAAACCTATCATATTGCTTCTGAAGATAAGGATTTAACCACTGGAGTCTTATAGATCACTTTTTTGCTGCCTTTATGGTCTTTTTGGAACTTCAAAGTTCTGGCCACCATTCTTTTGGATTGTATGGACCTACAGAGCTGAGATATTCTTTTAAAAATCGTTGAGCTCAGCTGAAGAAAGTAAGTCTGGGAAGGCATAAGGGTGAGTAAAAGTAATTTTTGGGTGAACTATCACTTTAAATTTTCTTAATATTTCTAGACGCTGAATGCAGATGGGCTCTTCCATATTTTGAAATGACATATTTAGTGTTTTGTTTGCAGTTGATCTTGTCCTTCATAAAGTGTAGTTTAGGAATTTGATACTGGCTAACTGTAATGATGTCGGGAACCCCACGCTTGAAAAGGGACATATTTAAATTTTGGTCTTGGTTTTGACACTTGATTTATGTTTCAGACTGCTCTGAATTAAATTTTTTCAAACTTTAATGATATTTGAAAAGCTCAGTACAACATACAGACTCCACTCTTGGACATATTTCCACACAAACAAAAACCAGTTTAATTGGGCCAATTGTTTTGTACCTTATTTAATAGTATATTTATTTTTTCTTTCTATTTATTGTCTTAACAACACTGAACTGGGATTTATTTGTAATGGAATTTTGTCTTTCAGTCACAATAAAATCGTTGTATCCTTTGAATTCAGTGTCTCTTTTTGATTTGCCATTTGTTTCTTTAGTAACTAGAGACAAGAGAATAGAAAAGCAGAATCACATTGGTGCTCCAAATCTTTGCTTCATTGTAGTGCATTAAGCTGTGCTGTACTGATCTAGTCAAGGCATCTCTAATGTACTCAAGGAAGCTAGAAGCTTTGCATGACTGCATTATCTAATTGGTCGAAGGAGCCCTTATTTAATTAGTTGCTGGTTTGCAGTCCATCTGTAAACTATGACAGAAACCAATGAACCTTATAACCCTTGGAAGATGATTTACTTTGTTCTCAGTTTTGCCCCTCCTGTCCATAACCGCAGCCTCACTGAACCCAAATTAAAGAGGCTTTTGTCTGGCGCCCAGAGTATTGAATTCATCAGCAGCTGTTGAGTGATGCAGGTAACAATGCCACTAATGTACCCTTTTGATAAGGTGGAAATGTCAGGGCTGGATTGTAAATATTTATATACGAAAATAATCAGAAAGGGGAAGCTGGCAGAAGAATGCAGTACCATCATGAGAGTCAAACAGGTAGGGCATGTGAACAAAGCGTCCTGCGTTCCTTTTTTATTGACCTTTATGTCTGCATGTCTACGTTGTCTACCATGTCTATGCATTAACGTCATCTTTTGTTAAGCTGTACCTGCATCACTGGCCTGGAAGAGTTTTGTGCAGACAGATCAAAAACCAGAATGGCCATGAGATTTTTCTTCATCTCTTGTAATTTTACGTAATATATGCCTCATGTACGTCAGAGTGTGTACACTTTAAAAGATATTTTGAATGCAAAAGAATGTATAAATGCTACAGTAAAACCATAAGTTACTATATATGGTGAAACTTTATATTCATTTTACAAAACAATGCCTGTAATTATACTATAAAGCAGTTAAAATATTTTTTTTTAGATACGAGTGTATTATGTTATTGTACATTTTGTAAATAAAGAAATACTACAGTTTTTTTTTTTACAGTAAAATATTGTTAAAATTACGTTTTTGTTTGTAAGTAAAGTTTGTAAAACCTTATAATTTACAGAGAAAAAGTTAAAAGATGTTCCCAGACATCCCTCTGTGACACATTTGGTTGTTTGATGTTTTTAAAATATTGTTGCTGAAATAAGGGAAATATATTTTTAAAGGACCAGCACATGTCAATAAAACTACATTATATATATATATTATACAGTAAAGATATACATATACCTGTATATCGTTACATAAGCAGTTAAGAAAAACTTTGTTTCTGAAGAATGTTAGTCATGTGAGACACATTTTTCTCTGAATGTATGAATGTGTCTTTTCCAACTTTAAATTTCAGACTACAATAGCATAGGTGAGGACTGTGTTGAAGGCTGGACTGTGGTGCTTTATGCATTGTACACATGATTTCACTTTAATGGTGAAATGGCCTGTGTGGGCCTGTGGCTTTCATATTTGGGTTTCCTCCTCCTTTAGAGTGGCTTTGAAAATGTCCCCGCTCTTTAAAGAACACCCATTGTAAAAATCATCATAATACTGTTCAAACACAACTTTTCCTTTTAAATGTATTTCTTGTCTTTTCCATCATCCTCTTTTTCATCTGCGCACACAAAGCTAGAAGCGTTGTGGAATTTACATCCATGGCTAATTTTAGGGATGGGTTTCTGACCAAAAACACATCCTCCAATTTGGGGCTATATTGGTCTTCCTCACTCAGTTTTTCTCTCTGTTTCACACTCTCTCCTCTCTTTCTCCTCTATACACTGTTCTGTTTGTCCTCATGGGACTTTTTCACACTTTCAAACTCATCAGATTTTGTTGCTTCATTACTGGTGTTTTAGCAACTAATTTAACTTGTGTGCCACTTTGTGCTTTGTTTCAAACCAATGAATGTTTATGTAGGTTCTTTTCAGTACAATCTAGACACATGCTGAATGTAGACTGCATAATGTTTGACATGTTTTTCAAATGTAGTTGTGAGCAAAGGCCACCATGTTTGAGCTCAAAACAAATAGAAACACAAATGAATGTGTATAATATGTACTGCAAACGATAATATACAGTGTGTCAGATAGAAGCACAAAATAAACCCTTTCATGGTTATATAGGGTTTGGAATAACCCTAAAGTGGTTTATTTTACAATAATTACTGTCTAACTGTACATTATCTTGCTTATTGCATGTCTACTTGCCAAATAAATATATACAAGAACATGAAATTATTATTAAATTATTTTAAGAAGAGACCACAGAGTGAAATGAGAGACATTGGCCAGCACAGCTACGCATAGGAAATGGCTTGCCAGGCAAACAGTCAATTATACAGTTTAATGGTCATCAAACAGCAATTTTGACCACAGAATGCAACATCTGGCCCATTAGAATTATGTATTTGACAATATATATTAAAAACAAATATCTGAAAATAAACTACAAGGCCACATCCACACTAATACTTTTTCATTTGAAAACGCTCTTCATTACAGCATATTTTGAAAATCAATGACGTTATGAATATACAGTTGTGGCCAAACGTATTGGCACCCTTGGGAAATATGAGCAAAGAAAAAGGATAAACATTAAAGACATTTTCACAGACTTCTTTGCTCATATTTACCAAGGGTGCCAATATATATATATATATATATATATATATATATATATATATATATATATATATATATAGTATATAGCAGATAGCCTTGCAATTACACCATGCTATATTGTATATATACTAAGAAATATAATTACACATTTACTGCTTGGTTGCTTGAATGAAGATACCAACAGCACCTCCATTCCTTACAATGTTAACATTTCATAACGTATGTTTGTTTTGTCTGTTATTGGTGATGATTCCCCATGGAAACACATTTATCTACGTGTGACACGTATACATTTGTTACTGTGGCTAAACAAGATTTGTTTATCTTTAACACAGCTTATCTGCATTTTAACATTGTGCAGGACTATGTAGTTTGGTTAATTATGCTTGCTAGACTGTAACTCATCTATCAGTGTGCTTTACTTAAGATTCTTTCAGACACTGACAGCTTGACAATGAAATATTGTCCCCATTGCTGCTCTGTTACGCTTTATGCCTTAAAGAAGACAGCAACAAATGGTACAAAAACTTGCATGATTGCTTCCCTTGAAGTCTCACAGTGTTGTTGTAGGGTTTCAGGTCAAATAATGACTTGTTCAACAACACAAGCCCTTTTTTCCATTCTCTGTAGCATTCTTCTAATTAGCTCTGTTTTTCCTTGTCCTTGAGTGGCCATGACAGTCCTTTCAAACTTTATCGTCCCCCTTTCTACTGGCGTTCTTCAGCATTTTACTACTCTCCTTTTACTCCTGTCTGCATGTGTTCTCAAAGCCATTAATCGTTCCTGCTTGCACAATGTGAACCCCAGCAGATAATTACAGTAATTAAACCAATTAGGCAGCATATGGAAAGAGAGTTTGCATGCCCTGAGGACACTGAGGTCTGCTATTCATCCCCTACATGAGCGGCTGCTGAGGTGGTCCCCGTATCTGGCACTGTTTAAGGAAGGGGCCAGGGAAATTGCTTCAAACCAATTTTGGATTAAAGCAATTTCCTTTTAGCTGAGCCTAGAATACCGTGTTGGAGGCATTGGGTCATGCACATGTGTGCTGCTGGCCTCTGGGTGCTCACCCTGCTGTAAGACTTTAAACAAAGGAGGACAACAACATAGTCTCATGAGTACTTATAGTCACACTACTATGATTTAATTTGTGCTGGAATGTACATTTTATACATCAATCAATCACATATGCTTCATGAAAACACGTTTGGAACCAGGAAGTGTCGCTTTCTACCTGTATTAAGTATCAGGGCGTTTAATATAATATCATGGTCACGTTAACGCTCTGGGTAGGGTAAGGTGTTACACTCTAAGATTAGGTTTAGGCATGGGGTTTGGGTTTGAAGTTACGATTTTTTTTTACATGAACAAATGGCACATTGGGAACTACAGAACACGAGGGAAGCATCTCTCACTGGAGGGAGCATAACTTCTTGTTCTATTGTGGCGAAATCTTGTGAGATCAGGTTGAGGACAACATAAAGAAGATTCATAAAAACAGATTTTAAACAGAGTGTAAAAGCATTTGAAATTATTGTAAACTGGAATGGTATTTTATTTGTAATCCCTTGTTTTTACTGTAAACTGTGTAATAAGGTTGTGCATTACCATAAGTTAATACAATAGTTCACATGAAATAACAATGTATTATAGCCTCATTTTACAGTAATGTATATTTGGTAACACTTTACAATAAAGTTCCATTCGTTAAAATGTGTTAATGCATTAGATATTATGAACTATTAATAAACAAAATATTTGTTACAGCATTTATTAATCTTTGTTAATGTCAGTTAATAAGAATACAATTGATAATTGTTAGTTCAAGTTAGTTCATAGTGCATTAACTAATGTTAACATATAGTAATACATTTTTTAAATCAAAAGTTGTATTAGTTGACATTAACAAAGAATAATAAATGCTGTAAAAGCATTGTTCATTGCTAGTTCATGTTAACTAATGTTGTTCATGTAAGTTATATAAAGGGAACCTTATTGTAAAGTGTTACCATATATTTATTATATAGTATACTGTCATATAAAACTTAATCTACACATACTAATGTGTTCAGCTATAAATGTTTCAATAAATAAATTACATTTAAAAGTAGTATACATTAACATTACTTAATGTATAATAAACCTTCATGAGTAACTTTACATTTTTTATATAAATTAATGAAAAGATATTTTAATAAATTAATTAATAAAAAATTAAAATTAATAAACTAAAATTAATTAATAATGTAAAAATTATTTTTATCATATTGCCTAATGTATTGAAGGAATATTCTGGGATAAAAACAAGTTCAGCTCAATTAACAGAATATTTTGTAATGTTGATTACCAAAAAAATAAAAATAAAAATAAATAAATAAAAAGTTGCCCTCCTTTTCTTTAAAAATAGCAAAAAGCTCAAAAAGAAAAAGGTTCACATCTGCCTTTAAATCCTCCAAAAACTGGACCCATTCACTTCCATTCTAAATACCTCACTGTAACCTCATGTTGGGCTTTTTTTTTTTTTTTTTTTTTTAAGAAATGGAGTGACGAGTCGAAATTATTTTTTGTAGTAATCAACCTTATAATTAAGGTTGTCTGTTGAGCTTAACTTTTACTGTATATCGTTATATTAGTTTCTAGCAAGATACTTAAATATGATTCATATTCAGATACGGGTTTATCTTGCAGTCTTAATGTAGCTATTTAACATTAAAATCGGTTGAAGGTGTTGCAATAAATGGATCTTGTCCTGCCCTAACAAAAGGCTTTAATTAATGATCTCTTAATTTCATGTAGGCTAAATATTTGTTAGGTTTGTAAGTATTCTAATTGCCCACTTAAAGCTTAGGAGCTCAGTAATTCATGAAACACAATTGGTGCCACCCACAGGCCCCTGGGCTGCAAGGTTTCGCGGCTCATCAACTTTGAAAACAAATGTTTATATATGCTTAAATATGTGAGAGCTTATATAAGCCCCCCTCATCAGGGCCCTGTGACAATGAGGTCCCCCATTCCTCTTATAGGACCCTTTTGCCTTCATGTTTCTACTTAAAAAATTTTTAGCAACTCCTTAACCTTATAATGCTGCACATATCATATTCGAATCATGACATTCTAAAGCCTCTATCATCATCTACATCAGATGTCTACTGTCTCATGATGAAAGTTTTCATGCTGTACTGGAAGTAGAAGATCTTGTTATGTAATTTTCCAAAATAGCTACCATCATCTTTTTTATTTGAAATCTTTGCTGACTCTGGTCTGTGAAGCATTATTTGTAGGCAGTATAACATATACTGATGCAACAAGCCTATCCCAGCTAACATTGGGCGAAAGGCGGGGGACACCCTGGACAGGTCGCCAGTACATACAATATCATTTATGAATAATTTGAGTCTTTTTGTTTTTATTTATTTTTTTTTTCTTCTGAAAAATGTGAATGTGAGCTTTTAAATCCATGCCACCTATTATACTGTATGTCTTTTAGGAGTGCAAATTTTGTTTAGTTCAATTTTTTTCCAAACTTTTATTGTATTTTTTGTTTTGTTTTAAATAATCTTTTAAAAATATACTGTTTTATTAAAGCTAAGCTGCAACAAATATTTAGATATTTAAAAAATATTTTTTCTTAAAGGAGTTAACCTTCTGTCTTTCAAATGACTACAGGCCACTGTGTAATATATTCAATCTAGCCTCTCCAAGGGAATACCACTGACACACTCATAAAATGGATTATTGCTTTAGTTATATTATTTATGGTGAAAGAAATATGTAAACTGAATGGAGACAGAGAGGGGAAGAACACTAAGCCAAAGACCTCCAAAGTCAGCAAACAAAAATAACATCACAGTGGCATTGAGTGTGTTTTCTCTCATGGAGCTTCAGCTAGTGGAAACGTTGAAGAAGTGAGTGACTGGGGATCAAACTGACAAGTCCCCCGGGAAGGAGGAGATTTAAATCGTGAACCAAAGTGAACAAAACAATGTTTGTCATGGAATCTCTTTCAAATTTAGGACAGACAGACAGACAGACAGACAGACAGACAGACAGATAGATAGATAGATATAGAAATAGATAGATAGATAGATATAGAAATAGATAGATAGATAGATAGATGATAGATATAGATAGATAGATGATAGATATAGATAGATAGATAGATAGATAGATAGATAGATAGATAGATATAGAGATAGATGTTATATATAGAAATAGATAGATAGATGATAGATAGATAGATATAGAGATAGATAGATAGATAGATAGATAGATAGATAGATAGATAGATAGATAGATAGATAGATAGACAGACAGACAGATAGATAGACAATAGATAGAAATAGATATAGATAGATGATAGATAGATAGATAGATGATAGATAGATATATTGCTAGATAGATAGATAGATAGATATAGAGATAGATAGATAGATGATAGATAGGAAGATAGATAGATAGACATAGAGATAGATAGATAGATAGATAGATAGATAGATAGATAGATAGATAGATTGACAGATAGATAGATAGATAGATGATAGATACATAGATATACATAGATAGATAGACATAGATAGATAGATGATAGATAGATAGAAATAGATATAGATAGATGATAGATAGATAGATGATAGATAGATATATTGCTAGATAGATAGATAGATAGATATAGAGATAGATAGATAGATGATAGATAGGAAGATAGATAGATAGACATAGAGATAGATAGATAGATAGATAGATATAGTGATAGATAGATAGATAGATGATAGATAGATAGATATACATAGATAGATAGATAGACATAGATAGATAGATGATAGATAGATAGATAGATAGATGACAGATAGATAGATGATAGACGATAGACATAGATAGATAGATGATAGATAGATGGTAGATAGATAGATAGATAGATAGATAGATAGATAGATAGATAGATGATAGATAGATAGATAGATATACATAGATAGATAGATAGACATAGATAGATAGACGATAGATAGATAGATGATAGATAAACATAGATAGATAGATAGATGACAGATAGATAGATGATAGATAGATACATAGATAGATAGATAGATAGATATAGAGATAGATAGATAGATGATAGATAGGAAGATAGATAGATAGACATAGAGATAGATAGATAGATAGATATAGTGATAGATAGATAGATAGATAGATAGATAGATATACATAGATAGATAGATAGACATAGATAGATAGATGATAGATAGATAGATAGATAGATGACAGATAGATAGATGATAGACATAGATAGATAGATGATAGACATAGATAGATAGATGATAGATAGATGATAGATAGATAGATAGATGATAGATAGATAGATATACATAGATAGATAGATAGACATAGATAGATAGACGATAGATAGATAGATGATAGATAAACATAGATAGATAGATAGATGACAGATAGATAGATGATAGATAGATAGATACATAGATAGATAGATAGATAGAGAGATGATAGACATAGATAGATAGATGATAGATAGATGATAGATAGATAGATAGATAGATAGATAGATAGATAGATAGATAGATAGATAGATAGATAGATAGATAGATAGATAGATAGATAGATAGATAGATCTAACAGTAGTGTGAGTGAACTACATACTTAATAAACTCAATTAAAAAACTTTATAAACAATTATTAATGCACAATATATAATTGTGTTATAATCATTTATTCTCATGTAGTCTTGTTTAATTTTCTTTATTTTTAATCTATATGGTTAAATGTTGTGATCATCAAAGCCAAATTTGCAAGACAGTCAGATATTATTTGTAGGCCTACAACTTTTTGTTTCTGGTTCTTCTCCACAAATACTCACAGAAGTGTCTGTCCATCAATCTATTTCAGTTTGAAAAACCTACAATAACAACAACTCAACAATAAAAAGTGAAGCTTAGGCTACTATCTGGTTTTTCAAAAATGCATTTTTCTTAATAAACAAGAAAAGTTAGCTGATTTGACTCCACCCAAATGGTTACAATTGGCAAGGAAAACACTCTGGAGCAGGTATTAAAAATGACGGACTCTTCCATGGTACAGCAGCATGGATTATAACGTCCGGTGTAGATCCTGGTATAGTTCAAATTCTGTTAAAGTTCCATACATCCTGCTGCCAGTTGGTGGCGCTATGACCGTGACCAATAATAGCAGCATCATTGTGATCAGCCCCCATTACCAAACTTAGAGCTGAATTTCATCAAAATCACACAATGCACGCTGAATAAATATTTATTTTTTTCGCTGGTGTATGACTCTTTTGGTTAAAAAAAATACTTTAATAACATTATTAGTGGACCTCAGGGAGGATAATGAAACTATAAAAAAAGAGCATTTCATGACCCCTTTAAATACAATGGAAATGTATGTGCCTATAAAAGTCAGACACACACGTACACTCTCAAAAAGGAACAGAAAAGGCACATTATTTGACATGGTGTAATTTGTGTAAATCGTAAATCGTCACACAGCATAGTTGTGACCAAAACTCACGTAAATCAAGTCCCTTATTTTGTGAGTAACCTCCTATTCAAAACAAATGAAGTCAAAAATGCGCACAGTGTGAGTACATTAAATCACCACAGGGTGTCATACTTTCCCCAAACTAAAGTATCATTGCCTCTGCACGTTAAAGAGCAGTATATTTTATGTGTATCTATTACTTTTAGTCTAAATGACGTTTAAATGAAAATAACTTTTAAATAGGCAAGCATCTACTAATGAGAAAAATCAGGACACTTATCTAGCTGGGCCTTTACAACAGAGTTTTCCCATGTGCAAGAACATGACTGAGGTGATGTCAGTAAAAAACAATTTGAACAATTTGCCTACTGGATTACAGGTTGACAAGAGACAGAGAGTGAAAGAATTTCTTTTGAAGCGAGTTCAGACATGTGTCCTTGTCTGTTCTGTACGCTCTGAGACATGTGAAATAAACGGTGAATGCATAAAAAAAGTTTTTCTTTGAGCCATTTTCTTTAATGACACCTATTACTATAACTGAGGCAATATACAGATATGCTTTAAATGTTTTAAAAAAAATTATATTAATATTCTGAAGCTTTCAAACTCCAAATGAAACAAAAAAAATAAAAAATACCAACCATTGCCCAGAAAATGTTAACACTATAGATAAATGTGTGTGTGTGTGTGTGTGTGTGTGTGTGTGTGTGTGTGTGTGTGTGTGTGCATGTGCGTGTGAGTATGTGTGTAAATATGCATATAAATTTAAAGATAGGCTACATTTAAAAATACAAGTATATGAAAGAAACATATATATATATATATATATATATATATATATATATATATATATATATATATATATATATATATTTACAAATATAAATATGATTAAAATTCTGTAATGTATAAAATAATACAGTAATGTGCCCAATGTTAAATCACAGATTATTACAGTTCAGTCTTTACAGATATGATAAGAATTCATTTTATTGTTTATTAGTCTTGAGAGCTCCATATCATGAATTCTGGAAGTTTCAAGGACATTTCTTGTATGAGCTGAATGTGCTTCCAGCCTAAGGATGGCAGCCTACATATGATCCTCTGTAAATTACCTGGACAAACTTCAGGCTGTACACTTTCATGCGTTTGACCTAAAACACTTCACAACTGCAACAACTCACAAATCAGGTAACCAGCTAGACCTCATCTGCACATGTAACTTTACCCCTGACCATGTTGTTGTTACTTCACTATACATGTCTGATCATTTCCACTACATTTAAGTAGACTCGAGTAACCCCACAGCTTAAGAAACTTAAACGCTCACTTTTAGAATATTACAGACCATTCCCTCTGCTCCCCTTCATAGCAAAAACACTTGAACGAGCCGTGTTCAACCAGGTCTCCTCTTTTCTCTCCCAGAACAACTTGCTAAATAGCAACCTGTCTGGCTTCAAAAGTGACCTTTCAACTGAGACTGCCTTGCTGTCTATCACCGAAGCTCTGAGGCTGGTGAGAGCAGTATCCAAATCATCTCTTCTCATTCTGCTAGATCTGACTGCTGTTTTGATATGTTTAACCAACAGATCCTCCTTTCCTCCCTCTCGACAATGGGCATCATAGGAACTGCACCCTGCTGGTTTGAGTCTTACCTCACACGTAGGTCCTTCAGGGTATTTTGGAGGGGAGCAGTGTCCAAGTCACACAGACTAGCTACTGAGGTACAACAGGGTTCAGTACTAGGTACAGAGAAGGAATTTTGGTTTTTGGTTTTGTTGGTGCCAGATGGGCTGGTTTGAGTATTTCTGAAACTGCTGATCTCCTGGCATTTTCACACTCAACAGTCTCTTGAATTTACTCCAAAATATGCCAAAAACAACAAACATCCAGTGAGTGGTAGTTCTGTGGATGAAAATGCCTTGTTGGTGATCAGGTCAACAGAGAATGGCCAGAATGGTTTGAACTGACAAAGTATATGGTAACTCAGATAACCACTCTTTACAATTGTGGTGAAAAGAATACCATCTCAAAATGCTAGTGCTGTTTTGGAGGCATGAGGGGGACCTACAAAACATTAGACAGTTGTGGCTGATCGGTGTACATGGCTTTACTGGGGTCTGTCATTCAATCACATGGCTTTTCCTATTATTGCTATGCCAGTGACACACAACTCTACCTCTCATTCCAGCCTGACAATCTTACGGTAGCTACACGGATTTCATCCTGCCTATTAAAAATCTTGTGCTGGATGGAAAAACACCACCTCCAACTCAACATTGCAAAGACAGAACATCTTGTTGTTCCTGTGAGCCCAACTATATAACATAATTTCACCATTCAGTCATGATCAGTTGAACTTCACAGACCACATCACAGAGAATAATCATGCATATTTGCACTGTAAAACATAAGAAGACCAGACCTTTTCTATCTGGGCATACTACATATCTTCTTGACCAAGCTCTTGTGATATCTAGACTGGACTACTGCAGTACTCTTCTGGCAGGACTTCCTGCATGTTCAGTTAAACCTCTGGAATGAGTCCAGAATGCGGCAGCAAGTTTCAATGCATGAAGAGGGAGAGAGAGCACATGTAACACCTTTCTTCATCAAACTGCACTGGCTGCCGTTAGTTGCTTGCATCAAGTTCAAGGCATTGATGCTCGCTTACAGAACAGCCAATGGTTCCGTGCCCCCCTATCTTCACACACTAATTCAAATCAATGTGCCCTCCAGAAGCTTGTGAGCGGTGGGTGAACGGCGCCTTGTTGTGCCATCTCAAAGAATCACAAAATTGCTTTCTCTGATTTTCACTTCCACCATACCTCACTGGTGGAACGACTTTAAGAACTTCATCCGAGCTGCTGATTCTCAAACAATTTTCAAGAAACATCTAAAGATGGATCTCTTTCATGAGCACTTCTAAGTTATTGCCTCCTTATGACGAAGCACTTTTCTCATTTGTAAGTCCCTTTGGATAAAAGCATCTGCTAAATAATTTTTTTGTTAAATAGAAATGTCACGCTCCTTCTGTTGTGCACTTTAGTAAGACTCTTACTCTCCATGTACTTAGGATGCACTGTACAAACCAATGAGCCCAAAATTCACATTATATAACAAATATTTTAATGCTCTGCAGTTAACCACATGTAGTTTAGGCAACTAGCAAAAGCTATAAAGAAGGATATCCTTCACGTTGAGTGTGCTTTTGCTTGGACTTTTACGTTTGTGACACTGGAGGGCAGCACACAGCTACATTCAAACTAGTTATGAGCTCTGTTACAACTATTCTTGTTTTCTTGTCTTAGTGCTGGCATTCATTTTTTAATTTAAATTCTTTGGGGTAGTAGATAGATATTTAATTTACACAAAATAACGTTTACTTTGTAACAAATAGACAAATACATTTATATAGAAAATACATTATAGACCCAGTACTCAGGAAACTAAAACACACACACACACACACACACACACACACACACACACACACACACACACACACACACACACACACACACACACACACACACACACACACACACACACACAATTTACATAAGTAGTAAACTGTTATGTTGTTAAGATTCTGTCATCAGTTACCAGACTATTGTTTTCCAAACTTGTATGACTTTATTTTCTCCCAGAAAACACAAAAGGTGGCAGAATGTTAGCCTCAGTCACCAATTACCTTTATTGCATCCTTGTTTATTACAATAAAACAGAATGTGTTCTATTGAAGAATGAAAGTAAAATGTGTTTGGAACAACATGGGGTAGGTAAAACGATGACAGAGTTTTCATTTTAGATTAACTATCCCTTAAAGTAAATGTTTTATGCTGCTCTGGAAAATTCAGCCACCATGCAGAGACTTACCTGAACAGATGTCATTACACTCACGCACAGTTATCTTCCCTTTTTCTCTTTTTTCTCTATAAGTTATCTGTCTATCAATCTTTTTATTTTCAATTTTTTCTTCTTTAACATTTGCACACTAATTTTCAGCTTTATAACATCAATAAAAGGTTGCAGTTTCAGTATGTAGGGAGTGTGGAAGTCATGAGGCAGAGGTAGAAAATAAGAGAAGAAGGGGGAGGGATTCTATGCAGGCAGTCACTATGCTGTTTTCCCCACTTATTATCTCTCTCTCTCTTATCCTCGCCTCACTTCCATCCCCACTAGTAAAACAGTTCTTTAGTGTTCCGGATAGACACCAGGTTTTTTTTTTTCCCTGAACCAGTCGTGTTCCTTCTGTCTTTTCCCCACCTCTATTATCTACTTGGCTGCCTCTGCCTGTTCCATATCCCCTTCTTTCCAGCACTCTCTCGCTCACTCTCTCTCTCTCTCTCTCTCTCTCTCTCTCTCTCTCTCTGTAGCTAATTTTTCCCCATTGCCCCACTCTCAGTCAGCATGGTAAACAGATAACTGCTAAGCTGTTGAACATGGGCGCCTGCCTCTGCAAAGGTCACCAAGGTCAGTTTCTTTGTTATTGTCTCTGAGTTTATCTGTCTCAATCTTGTCTGAGTCTTGTTCTCTGTCCGTCCTGTGTCCATCAGAATACTTACTGGTCTTTCCAGCTGTCTCTCTATCTCTTTATCCAACTGTCTGTCCATTTCCATCAAGGATAGCATTACCATAATAAGTCCTTAATGCATGGAGTTAAATCACAATAAAATATTTACATATATTGTGTTTTCTTTTATGCTAAATTAGCATATCTATTTTTATATTGTTGTGACTGAAATTAAGTACAGTGTTGATGTGCAGCTTTGGGGTTGTATGATACTGATCTGATAAAAAAAAAAAGTGTGTGTAGCAATGGGAAATTGATGCTACATTATTGTTTCTTGTAAATGCATACTGCATTCCAGATTATATAATGATTGTTCTGCTAGACTGAAGGATTTGCCTATATCAGTTATTTAGCACAAACCTTATGGAAACATCAATAGATTTTAATTGATGCAGAAATCTCAAGATTTTGAGAAGATCAGAAATAAATGAAGTTTCTTAGAGAACCCAACCCAGTTTTTAAGTAATAGTTCACCCAAAAATAAAGATTATGTCATCATTTACTCACCCTCATGTTGTTTCAAACCCATATGATATATTCTCTCTTCCGTGGAACTTAAAAGGAGATGTTAGACAGAATGTTAGCCTCAGTCACCATTCACTTTTATTATATAGGCTCTGAGACAGTTCAATCTTTGTGAAGAAAAGATGTAGTCACAGAGTTTTTACAAATTGAGTTCAAGGTGTCCTCCAAGGAAATGGCAATCAGTGGGGTTGCAGTGAAGTGGAAGATTTGTAAATCCCAGGAAGCGAGCATGCAGTGTTTGTTTGTCTGAGCTTCATAGGAGGGTACAAAGTTCAGTAGCTAAGGTGGAGCATCGCATGCTAAATGCCAGGGTCAAAACTGATGTATAATGCATTTGTGAGATGGATGTTTCACGCTGCTGAATGGGAGGTGGGAAGACGTGCATGACGTGGGAATTTGTAAAGGTCACACATTGTCAGTTGAGACCGATCAACAAATCAACAAATTTAACATGCTGATGGGATCCAGAGGCTCCACATGTTGAGATTAGCTGTCCTCTTTAAGTTCTTGTCTCAATAAGATGCGGCCAGTGACGAAAATGTGCTCTTGCACACTGGGGATCCCCAGAGAGGTGTTGTCAAGACAATCTCTTGTTGCCATGGAAATGAGGGAGCAACAGCAGTGAGTCCCATCCATTCACTCCAGTCCAACTCAGAGAGGCACAAACTTTTTATGTGTGTGTGTGTGTGTGTGTGTGTGTGTGTGTTGTGATTTGCAAATTTAGAGTGCCTATAACTCCAGAAGTAATACTTTTATCTTTATATCCTTTTAAATAAAAAACATTCAAATCCAGACTGAAAACTCATCGTTTTTAACTCATCTTGTTTAAATATATGTCTTGTATTTGCTTTATAATATTTATGTAAATCATTGGAATTGACATTGTGTATGAAATGTGCTATACAACTAAACTTGACTTGCCTAAATTCCAGTTAAAAACAAACTTTCTTTTTTTTTTTCATACTAAAGGAATATTCTGGGTTCAGTACACATTCTGTGATAAAATCACTTACTAACCGTTTCTGTGTAACGTTAACAAAAAAGTTGGTAATGCCATCAAACCCTAATACCCTAAAATGACTGTAAAAAAATGATGATTTAAACAAATTTACAGCTCAAATACTACATGAGTATTAACAGAAGAATGAAAGAGTGCTTTTATAAAATTATACATTTAAAATGCCTGCCTTTAAACCCTCCAAAAATTGGCCCCATTCCCTTTTTAGTTGTAATTGCTACAATTTTCTGTTGTTTGCCCTGTGTTCAGCCTCTGTCATCTGATTCCTCCTGGACTACACTTCCCAAGATTCCCTGCCCTGATCACTACTATCTGTTCCCTGTTGTTTTCACCTACCTAATTATCCCATGTGTATATTGCTCTGATGTCTGTTCACCTTTGCCGGTTGTTAATATTTCTCCCATTCACTGCAGTCCTGTTTGTTTATGTTTGTTTTAATTTCTGGTTTCCTGCCGTATTCTGTTTTATTGATATTAAAGTAGTTGCGTTTAGGTCCTGCTCCTGGGACCTCCTTCATTGCAACAGTGTTCAATATTATGCCACAAATGCTGATGATTGAGCTTAACTTGTATTGAACATGGAATATTCTTTAAGGTCATGTTTGATTAAATCCCAGAGGCTTTATATGTGAAAATAATGTACACATTTACATTGGTCAAAAATCTAATTTGGGTCACATGGTAAGAAGCTAGTTTTTCTTGTCCAACAAAACATAGATCTGAAGTACACAATGTTTATTCACATAAAAAATTGTCACAAGACTCACAAATAATGGGACGAACTAAACATTAAGAATACTTAGCAAATTTATGTTGACCTTTCAGTAAAAATTTTCACAATGTATTTTTAGTATGTTGATATTATTATCAGTGAAGGAAAAAATGTATTAAAATGCAAAAATGAAATTGTTTCTCAAGAGGTTTCAGACATTTAAACCACTGAGTTTATACATTTGAGTAGCATATTTGTGTTTCTACAGAGCTTCAAAATGGCCAGCAATACCCCATGGAAGAGCTTCAGTCCTATGCTGAGGGACAGCCTATTTTCAAGGTGTGTGCATGTTTTTTTTCACAAAGCCAGAGTCAATAGTGGGAGTGTTACAACACCGACGTCATAACATGACACCAAATGCATAGGCCACTTTGTAATGATGTTAGTACTTTTTTCTCCCCCCCCCTTTTCTCCCTAATTTGGAATGCCCAGTGCGCTCTAAGTCCTCATGGTGGAGTAGTGACTCACCTCAATCCGGGTGGCGGAGGATGAATCTCAGTTGCCTCCGCATCTGAGACCTTCAATCCCTGCATTTTATTCAGGCTTGTTGAGCGCGTGTGGAGGCTTCATGCTATTATCCACTGCATTCATGCACAACTCACCACATGCCCCACCGACCAAGAGGAGGTTACCCCATGTGACTCTACCCTCCCTAGCAACCAGGCCAATTTGGTTGCTTAGGAGATATGGCACACCCTGGATTCTAATTCGCGACTCCAGTGTCGGTAGTTAGCATCTTTACTCGCTGAGCTACCCAGGCCCCAATCATGTTAGTACTTTTTTTTTAAATGCTGTCGTTCAGTATTCTCCTTGCTACAGTCTATGAAGATATTTGATTTTTAGATTACACAGGAGTGCTTTCACCCAAACTAGATGTGTACGATCTAGGAAAAGCATCTTGTTAGGTGTCATTAGCACCTATGATTCACACTGTTGCTTGGAAATGTGATATATTGTAATGTTTGTTTTTGGTATGTCAGGCTGTCTTATTTGTTTTCTCATTTTTATTTTGTCATTTCATTTAGGATAACCATCAGCCCTACAATGGCAGCATGTCAGATAAAAGGACCAGCAGTGGATATGACATTGGAGAACTGGCTACATCCTCCCTACTGGGTGAGGAACACAAAGTGCATGTCAACACTGTGTGTTGTTTGCTATGTTTTTGTTATTTTTCAGAATCATTCATCTGAATCAGAAGAGCAGTCAACCTCTGCAAAATCCTGCTAATGTAATTTCCCTCTGCCTGCATATCTCAATTATGAACCTCTCTCTATCTCACTCTCTCTTTCTAAAGAGTCAAGATTCAAATAGCTTTATTGGCATGGTAAAATAAAATGTTTACATTGCCAATGCCTAGTAACATTAAATATACATAAAGGAATAGTAATAAAATAGTAAAAACTTTAAAAAATAAAAGCAGCTTGCTATGCTATGTTTTCCATTTTATGCACGTGGCACAGTGTTTCAGTTATTGTTCTGGTATTGGTCCTGTTCCACTGGTTGTCCTTTAGTCATGGCAGGACTTTACATATCTTGACATAGTCAGGTTTGAGCTTGCTGGTGTTTCTCCAAGTAGGTATGAAAGTTTGTCCTTGTGATGTGTTCAATTCAAGTCTTTGTAATGGGTTGTGAAATGGGGACAAATGTTTACCTAATTTGTGCATAACTAAGGCAAGTTGTTAAAAAGTGTTGCTTCTGTCCAATGTTTTAGATATTTTTATTTTTGTGTTTTAATAAATTGATTTGGTCTAGCTGGGGTTTTGTTCTGGGGTTTAGCTGGACATGTTTTAGATTGTAAAGTCGGATAACATTCTGATGTTTGGAGGAAAGAAGGAAGCAGGAGCAGGAGTTGGCATTTGCAGTCCACGTGAGTGTTCTTTTTATTCTCCGGGTTTTTACTCAAAATACGCTTTTCAGCAGGAACTTCAGTTTACAAACATCAGCTTGAATGATAACAGTCAAAATTAACTCAATAGATGCCAAACCAGTAATCAGCAGGTGATGGCTCTTACCATTTCCTCTCTCCCCACTGACAGATACTCCACCACATTCCCTTCCCTACATACCCCCACCACCCGACTCAGGCCCAGGCCCCGTCTGACCTGCTATCCAACCCCCCACTTCCCCCCCCAGGAGAGGAAATCAGCCAAAACCATCTGTGGCCCTGGCCTGTGGATCACATTCAACTTGAACAGCTGAATTGCCAGGTACCAACGAGTGATCCGCGCGTTGACGAATTTACAGCACGGGACCCTCCACCTCTTGCGAGAACACGGCCCCCAACCCCCTCTCTGATGCATCTGCAAAATGAAGGGGAGAGAGAAGTTAGGAGTATGTGAAAGCGGCCCACCACAGTGTGCAGATTTCACTATCGTGAAAGCCTTTTGGCAGGCCTCCGTCCACAGGACCGCTTCTGGCACCCCCTTTTTAGTGAGATCAGTCAAGGGGCTGGTGACTTCAGAGAAACTAGCCAGCCCCATAAACTGTCTCATCTCCATTTTGGTCTTGGGCCATGGGCAGGCTGCTATCGCTATCGCTCAAATTGGGGCCGCACATGACCCAAGTGGAAGCCCAGATACCGTAATTTCACCCGTCCAATAGCATTTGCCGTGAGCCCCACCCACATCAGCAACCACAGGACGGATCATAGATGCTGCATATGCTGCTGCCAATCGTTACTGTAAATAATAATATTGTCTAAATAGGCAGCAGCATACGCAGCGTGCAGCTGAAAAATCTTATCCATGAGGCGATGGAACATGGCGGGAGCCCCGAACAAACCGAACGGAAGTGACAAATTGGTGTAATCCGAACTGTGTGGAAAAAGCCGTTTTTCTGGTTAAGGAGATCTGCCAATATAAAATTGAGCCGCACCCAACCGATCAAGCAGTTCATTAATTTGGGGCATTGGGTATGCGTTTTTTATTTGTATACACTCATTAGATGCCAAATATAAACAGCTTTTCATCATTCAGCTTCAGTCTGGGTGTGTGTGCGATTTGGACTCTCCCTCTCGGTCTGATGTTCTGCCATCTCTGAAATGAGAGACAGATGTTTATAGTCAGTAATCACCAGGTGTTGGCTCTTAGCGCTTCATCTCCCCCCACTGACAGACACACGACCACGTTTTCATCCCCACAGGGGGTTTCTCTCTGGGGTCAGCTTTGTGTCCAAGGGATTTGTGGTGAAGGGTTTGTGCATCACTATTTTTAGGTGGACATGGAATTTAATGGCTCTTTTTTTTTTATTATTATTATTAGTGGGTACAGTCCTAATTCTGCTCTGCATGCATTATTATGTGTTTTTCATTGTACTCTCAGTATATGTTGGCAATATTCTGCCTGCAGGTTCTCTTTTGGGTTTTTGTCACATTTAGTGAGTGGGTCACAGACCTTACATCCATAGAGTGTGCTGGGTTCTATAACCAATTTAATTATTTTTAGCTAGATCCTGAATGTGATGTTAGTTTCGCTAAATAGCATAAAAAGCTCTTTGTGCCTTGTCACTCAGGTCATTCACAGCTTTGATGATGTTTCCTTTGTTGCTGATGTTTATTCCAAGGTATGTGTAGTTCTGAGTGTGTTCTAAGGTCACATTGTCTAATTTGAAGTTATGGTGTTGCTCTTGGTGACTTGGTCTTTTTCGGAATATCTTTATTTTTGTCTTTTTGTGGTTAACTGTCATGGCCCATGTTTGGCAGAAATTATGCAGTAGACATTCTTTTGTGGGTGACAGCAGCACTTGAAAACAGGAGGTATTTGACTTCAGTGTCTAGTAGAGTAAGATCATGTGCTGGAGAACGTTCTAGAGCTCTCGCTAGTTAATTTATGTATATATTGAAAAACGTACAGCCCTGTCTCCCTCCGTGACTCTGAGGGAGAAAATCTGTGTTTGTTGCCAATTTTGACAGCAAATTTTTTGTTGGTTTATATTGATTTGATGCCGCATGTTTTTCCTCCAATGCCGCACTGGATCAACTGAAGCCCCTCATGCCAAATTGAGTCAACAAAGCATGAGAAGATTTTACTTGACAATTAGAGTATGTAAAGTTTAAATATGGTCTGATGTGCGATATTTAGGTTGGAAGCCAATTTAGCATTTACTCAGGACATTTCTGTCTGTGAGAAAGTGAAGGAGTTTGTTGTTTAGGATGTTGCAGAATAGTTTATCTAGGTTGCTGTTTATACATATTCTGTGGTAGTTATTAGGGTTGAATTTGTCTCCACTTTTATGAATAGGGGTTATGAGGCCCTGATTCCAGATTTTGGAAATACACCTGCACTAAGGATGATAGTAGAATGTTTGAGAATGGCCAGAATTTGTGGTCTATATACTTTTAATTTATAATGCCATCAGAACTGCATGATTTGGGGGATTTAAGGATTAATATTTTAGTAATTGCAGAATCAGAAATTGCAGAATCAAAAAGGTTTTGGTCATCTTTGATTGTTGATTCTAGAGCACAAAGTTTGTTATTTAAGGTGCTGTTTATTGTTTTTGAGTTTATCAAATCTTCACTTTTCTAAGGTTTTTGCATTCATTGTCAAACCATTTGTTTATTTGTCATTGTGTTTATTTATTTGGATTTGTTTTTTGTTTTTTTTTGGTTAGACAATGTTGCAGATATTTTTAATATTCTGTTCAGCGTATCTTCTGCTAAACTGACACCTTTATTGTTTTTCAGGAATGGTTTAGCAAGGATATTTTCAAGTAGTGTTTGAATTTTTGGTTGACCGGTTCTGCTTTTGGTATGTATTTTTACTATGTTGTTTCCACCTATATGTGTTTTTAAGGGAATGGAAATGGGTTGGTTTCAATGCCTCTTGGTTATTTTTGATCCGCTAAGGCAAAAGGTGATTTTACTGTGGTCTGACAGCGGTGTTAGTGGGCTGACTGTGAACGCTCCTAGAGTTTTGGTTAAGTTCTGTAAGAAAGAAGTCCACTGTACTGTTACCCAATATTGAGCTATAGGTGTACCTACCACAAGAATCCCCTTGTAATCTGCCATTGTACAGACCCAGTGTGCGCCACAGACGGAGAAGGTGTGTTCCATTTTTGTTTGTTCAAAATCAGATTACTTTAGTGTCACTCAACCATATACACAAGTGCAACAATCGGTGAAAGTCTTGGGTGCAGATCCAAGCAACACAGTAGTCATGACAGTGATGAGACATATATACCAATTTACAATAAACATCAGATTTACACAACACAATTTACAAATAATAATATACAATCTACAGTATACAATACATACAATATAGAATACACAGTATATAATAAAATGGTGTATATATAATATATACAGTAGGTTGTCTAATTGGGTCAGAGATCGCAATGCAGTTAGCCATACACGGCACAAATTTGAACTCACTTAAAGTTGAGTCTTTGTGTGTGTGTAGGCGGGGGAAGGACGAAACCTCATGGTAGGTGTTTGTCCCCCTGACATTGAAGGGTGTCCAGTTCTTCACCTGTTCTGGTGTTTAAGTCTGCACACATCAGTACACTGTGACTGGAAGTTATCGCTTCTTCTAAAATGGTAAATCTATCTTAATTGAAGTAGGGAAACTCCACTGAAGGAATGTAAGTTGCTACAGGAGGATTTTCTATGCTGTTGAGGTGACGGCCCTATTAATTTCTATCCATGTATAAAATTGGCCGGTTTTAACAATTGTGATTGAGTGGGCAAAATTTGACTTATCCCAAATAAGTCTCTTCCCTGTGTCATTCCAGGCAGTTTAATAGATGGGATGATGAGTTCTCTGTAGCCTGTAGGACAGCCAGTGTGTCCATCACCTCTGCTCCATGTCTCCTACAGGATGATGATGATGTCTGAGTTTTTGACTTTTGAGATGAAATCTGCATTTTTGCTCTTGAGCCAATAGTCAGATGATCTCTTGAATATTCCAGCATGTTATGATAAATGCTTTGTTGTCCATGGGGTTTTAGTTTTGGTTGTAAGTTTTGTTCTAGGACAGTAGGTGTGATCAGGTTGAGAATCTGATGGATATCTCTTGGGGCTTGTACAGGTGCTGGTGTGGGGTTTCTGCTTACTGTCTGGGCATAGCTGAAAACATGATCACACATGAAGTCGGCATGATGTTTCCGATAGTTTCTAGAATCGGTGGCTGTATGCCGACGCACTGACATGCCAAAGCGCTGACATGCCGCATTCTTATCAGACATGTTTGCAGTGGTTTCAATGTGTTTACCTTTCCACCTGGTGCGATTGGTAGCACATTGCAACAGCTACATGGGAGGCAAGGGTTCAAAGCCAGGCAGTAACCACGTTTCAATAATCAATGACAAGCAATATTCTGAGGTTTCACTTTTCCCTCTATGATGTCTGTGGTTAGTGTGGAGAGGTGATGGCAGACTCGGATGGGAAGCTGGAGAAGGAAGCTCTGGTTTTGTAGGTTGTCTTGGTGGTAGAGAGCGCCGTTCTGCTCTGTTGCTCCTGAGGGTGGGATTGGGGTTCTGGTTCAGGGCAACATCTTTTAGCATCTTGGCAAAGACAGGAACATTTGATTTGTACAGGTGGACATGGTCGTAGAGGCTTGTGGGGTAATGTGCCAGATGCACGTAGGTTTGAGTGCACCGGTGTGGAAGAGGTTTGCGTTAACCTATTGAATTGTGTCAGGGTGGAGGTCCTTTCACAGTAGTAGTGAATGAATGAGTGTGTAATAGTGTGGAAATGTTGATTTTGGCAGTCTGGATAGTGGTTGTGGCCTTTTCTGTGCTGTTTGTGGAAGAGCTTTTGTTCATCTATAAACTTCCCATTTGAGTCTGGGGCAAAATGAAACCCAAGTGCCCAATACATCACACACAAAACTCTGAACCTTCATCCAAAACTCCTGTATCTTACCACACCACCAAAAGACATGGGATATGTCTCCATCTTCTGACTGGCATCACCAGCAGAGGGGGTCCAATAGAATCAATATAAAATCTTGAATGGCATAAGATGCACCCTTGCATCTTTAAATTTTTTAGAATCCTAGCCCATTCTCCCTCCTCCAATACCAAGTTTATCTCCCATAGTCTCTTGATAGCAGTTAAAGCTCCGTCCCCAAGATTCTGAACTAGCAGGGAGTATTTCACTGATGCCTCATGGCCATAGGCGGAAATCACGGGGTGGGGTGGGGGGAGGGGTTGGGGGTCGACAACCCCTATCTGAGGGTTGTCCCCCCCTAAAATATCATTAAAATATGTGTATTGTAAATATTATAATGATATATTCTTAAAATAATTGTTTAAGAAATAAAATAATACAAATGCAAACGGGGCAACAACAAAAAAAACCCTTGGTGTCCCCTTCAAAAATTGCTCTTGAGAATTGTTATGTTTATTGTCCCCCCCAACATTTTGATTAAATTTTCACCCCTGCTCATGGCCTTTTCGAAAAACAGTAATCACCCCTCTCAGAGTGTCTTCCATTCAAAACAAAAATAGTGGAGAGCAGGTGGTGCAGCTGTAAATACCCAAAAAATTGAGATCTGGAAATCCCAAAATGTTGAACAAGATTTTCAAAGGATCTCTATACACTCTGCTCTCATAGGTCACCGAGTGTAGTAACCCCCCTTACAATCCACTCTGACTAGCAGAAAGGGGACTTATTAATACATAATTTTGGGTTCAGTCATATGCTAGAGGCAGCATTTAAATAATTGTCTGAATTAAACACTCTGGACACTTTAGTCTATACAGAGTGCAAATGTGAGAGAACGGGGTGTAACTTAACTTCTCCAGTTTGTTTGATAGAGAGGCTGTAATGGCGAAAAAGGGGCAAGAACTTCTGGTTCAATACAAAACCAGGGAGGGGCTCTCTCAGGTGGAAGTGACCAATGAGCCAAATGTCTGAGACCAAATAAATGATAATAAAACAAAATCTTGGGTAGGCCTATCCCAGTGTTTCCCAACCACTGTGCCGTGAAAGATTGTCAGGTGTGCTGTTGAAACTTAGCAAATTCCACAAATGCATGACATTTTTTTTTATATATAATTTCATGGATCCAAACTCGGAAAATTCACCATTTTGAAACCATAATCCGGTCACTTTTGTGATTGTGAAGAGCAATGATTAATGTGCAAAAGTGAGTGATATTTATACGCGTTAAGGGTTTTTTGCATCAGCGCTGCAGAATACATTGAAGTCTATGAAGTGACTTTACACCAAAGTGTTTTTCACACACGTTTTTGCTTCGCCAATAATGTCTTTGAGAGAACTAAGCAGCAAGCAGTATTTAAAAACTGTCCAGATTTGTGAAGAAACATTCAATGTCTCATAATTTCTGTTTTAATTATATATTACCTTGTCGTTTACGAATATCAGAGACCACAGTTATTGAACTAATTTAAATTCACCAAGAAAATGCTAAGACCTGAATATAAACAAGACCTTTTATTACTTTCTGCTATAAAAGCAATTGCAATGTTTTTTTTCTCTCTTCCAAATACACATTTTCAATGTTTGCGCACACCTCCCGCTTTTTTATGTGGCAAACTCGTAAAATCGCCCCTCTGTGACGCTTTCTGCAAATCTTGTCATGTGGAGGGCAATGCGGTGCTTGACGCTGGGTTCAGCCTCCAGAACCAAATTAAAACTGCCGCGAGAAGTCGTCTGTCCGAGGCAAAGATGCAAAATCTAATGACAATTGCTTCAGCATCAGACTCCCTTGATGCATTTGATTATGCACAGGCGAGTTTATGTCGATGTGAAAAAGGAAGAAGGTTTGAGTTGTCGACTGATTTCTGTTCAGTTAATTTTTTACGTGTTTTGTTCTAGCCCACAGTCAATCAGCCTATGTAACTTACTGAAATGTAATCTGGGATGTTTACCATTCCAAATGAAGGACTTCGCTATGCTATCAGATTGCTTGAAATAAGAGAGGGGGAGAGGTAGTTGAATTTTGGAATACAATTCATTTTAATAACATTAACCTTCCCAATCATAGATGCATGTAATGAAGCCCACCTGCCCACATCGCTCAAGAGCTCAGAATTAACTCTAATAAAATCACATACATTTTGTGGGGTTGATTGATTCACAGAGTGGCTGTGAACTTGTGGAGGGGTTTGTAGGGTTTTGGCTGGCTTGTGACTCTGAGGTCTGGGTGCTGTGGTCAGATTGGGGAGTGTCCTGCACCATTGGTTCCTCTGATTAGGTGATCTCTGTGCAGTTGGACTCTGTTTCCTGCCTCAGTTCTCTCATCTCGTCCCACAGAGCTGTCAGCTGAGCCCAGTGGCTTTCAGTCTGCTGTGAGAGTTGGGTTTCCAGTGCTGCTAGCTGGACCTTTTGGCTTCATATCTGCTTTTTTTTGGCGCAGACTCTTTCACACCTTCAAGATGTAGGCAGGGTGGTCAGATAAGCAGGTAAGCATTGGTTTCTCCAGTAGCTCTATTGATAATTTTAAGCAGTAGTCTTAAAATAAAGTAGTATTTTTACGTTTTTTTTTTTTAATTTGTTTGTTGTAGTTTTTAAAGAACTCACTTGGTAATAGATAGTGGTTTGCTTATAGTGCGGGGTTGTTGTAAGTCATTTGGTGTCCTTTTCCAGATAGATTATTCCAAAAATCCTAGTTTAATATACAGAATATTAATCCAAGTGGTAGTAAAGTTGATGATTGAATGCTTGCATACTGTATATCTCCTTGTAAAAATATCCAAGATAGTCCAGGTTAATTCAACATTAAATAGTAGATTTGCAGTAGCTTAGGAGTGTATGCTCTCTCTCCCTGTCTCTCCTTACAGTAACTCTTAGCCAACTGATTTCTTGTCATCTAATTTACTTAACTACTTTTTTTTCAGGCCCCCCCTTTTCGGGAAGTTAATTACAGAGACTAATAATGTGTTGTGTTTTTAAGCTTTTTCCAAAGCTTGTTGCTTCGAGATAAATTAATTTCAACTCATCCCTCCTTTTCTTTAAAAAAAATAAAAAATCTTGGTTATAATGTGTTTCGTAGAATGGAAGTGAATGGGGCCAATCCGTAAATGTAAAAATACTCACTGTTTCAAAAGTATAGCAACACGATGTAAACAATAAGCATGTTATATGCAGGATTTTAGTAAGATACAATTGCGTACACATTTTTTTATTAAAAACTTCACATTTCTGCCTTTAAACCCGCCAAACGCTGGCTCCATTCACCTCCATTGTAAGTGCCTCACTGTAAACTTGATTTTCTGTTTTTAAAGAAAAGGAAGGATGAGTTGAATTTTTTTTTTCTAGTAATCAACATAGGCCCTATTTTAAGAGCACTAGTGCTAAGTGTTGCGCTATATAAGTCATACACACAATGTCAATGGGCATGGCCATGAACTTTTGGTATTTTTGTGCAAGCATGCATGGCAAATGTGGTTCTAATCAGGATTTGGATTTACATTGTTAAATTATAGAGAATTAAATTATTATTCATAGTTTTCATCTACTGACACACCAATCATGGCTAGTATTATCAGTGATTGTATCGGAACGCACTTCAATTCTACCAGTCGATTTTGATTTAGAACATTTTTATTAATTTATTGAATTATACCAAAAATATTTTTAAATTAAAATTACATTTCAAACTAAAATAGAATTAAAATAACGAAGTGGTCCAAACAATTATACCAAGTCAAAACATCAACTCTCTCCAACTTCTTCCACCTGCCCCTTTTTCAGTAATTAAAAATCACTCTATGACAACTGGTGGAAAAATACAAATACAAATACGTTAGTAGAGCTGTGCTTTGCGCAGTCACAAGAAATAGAGCCCTATGCCACAAATGCTGCAGATTCAGCTTAACTTGTATTGAATCCAGAATATTCCTTTAAAGGGATAGTTCAACCAAGAATTAATGTTCAATAATCATTTACTCATCCTTGTGTAGTTCCAAGCCAGAATTACTTTCTTCTGGGAAGCACGCAAGGAGATGCTGCACAGAATGTTTCAGATCACCATTCTCAGTGAATAGCAACTGAGGCTAACATATTCACAGTCTCCTTTTGTATTCCACGAAGGTAGGAGAATCAAGTTTGGAAAAACATGAGGGTGAGTAAATGACAAAACGTTCATTTTTGTTTGAACTATCCCTTTAATTAGCCCATGACCTCTTTGCATTGAAACTCATTTTAAAAAGCTGTGCAGTCTTTAATAACTTGGAGAGAAAATGCTCTGTCCCTTTTTCCCAGTCAATTTATCCTGCCTTTAATGTTCACACTTTTTCCCTTCTTTAGCCTCACATTTCATTTCCTTTCCTTCCCTTTTCTTTACTTTCATTTGATTTGATTTGCACCCATTTTAATCTCTCCAATCTCCTCAGGACTGCTTGCCACAATTAAGGACCACATCACCAAACCCACTGCGATGGCCCAGGGCCGGGTTGCCCACCTGATTGAGTGGAAGAGCTGGGGAGGGGAGGCGACGTCTGGAGGGGGTCGGTGTGGCCGGACTCGAGATGGACAGAGCTGGGAAGGTTTAGGAGCAGCACTGCAGGAGGATGAGCAACTTTACTCCCACCTCACTGATGAAATCAAGGAAGCACGATTTGCTGCGGGTGAGATACCATTTGTATATTTAACACATGACTGCCTATGCTAGTATGGTACATTCAATTTATACAGCTCATTACAATTTGCCTGAAAATAGCACAGATACTCAATCCAATGCAGCAACTTTACAACATATAACCATATGTAATATAGTATTACCAGTAGAAGTATGCAATTAGTAGTGCTTGCCACAGTAACCCTTAGAATTAACAATAGTACTACTGATGCTTGCCTTTAAAGCCAGAGTTACCACTCAGAACACTTTAAGAACTGCATAGCAACACCCTGGTACCCATCCACAACACATAGCATCGTAGCAATTCATCCATCTATCTATTGAGAAAGTTCCTGTAGCTCAACCAGGAGAGCATAGCACTAGCAATGTCATGGGCTCAATTGCCAGAACACTGATTAAAATGTATACACTGAATACACTGTCAGTCTCTTTGGATAAAAGTGTCAAATGCATCAATGAAAATAATAGGGACTTTTAATCTGAAGTTGAAACCAGCGTGTGAGCAGTAGATGTCTGTGGTGAGTAGAGCTGACTGTTCATTTGGTAATTTCATTGTCTTGAATTTCGTGTAAATGTGTCTCCTTTTTTGTAAAATGTGAATGAGAAAAACAGAGAAGGTGGAAATGCAGTAAACATTTCTTTGAGGCAATTACATGGTACTCTGTATGTGACCTTTATTTTCTTCCTGCCTCTTACAGGTGTCGCAGAGCAGTTTGCACTGGCTGAGGCAGCAATGAATGCCTGGTCCACACAGGACATTGAAAATCAAGCCACAGCCAGCACAATCCCATTACAAAGTAATGATACCCTACCATTATATCCAACAAACAGCATCAATTCGAAATTGCAACTCCCTGACAGATCTAAACATGCAGAAATGAATAGCTCTGTTGGTCAGCAGTATAGGATTTTGGGGATGCTGATATGCTGGACACCAGCATGAGCTGCTGATTCCTGCTGAAAAAACTGATTAAACCAGCCTAAGGTGGTTTGCTGATCTTAGAGGTTTTAATCTGGTTTCGCCAGCCTCCCAGGCTTTCCAAAGTGTTCTTCAGCTGGTGGTCTCCCAGCCTGATCAGCTTACAAAAACCATTTAAATTTAGCAAAACCGATCAGCCTAACCATCATAGACCACCTGGTAAGGCTGGTTTAAACAGTTTTTTCCATGACCAGCCTGCTTAACCTTAGGCAACTATCCTTAAAGCACTGATATACTTCATACAAAATAAAAGAACAGATGGGTGTGACGTCATTTATAACAAAATCTGGCCAAAAAGAAGGCATTTTTGCATTAGTTTTAGTGGTTTGTAACAGCTCGCAAGGGCAAACTTTTAGGGAAACTTCTTACCGGCTGCTTAACAGCTTCTTACTCCACTGGTCCACGTCATGAGTAGATATGACCTGAAGCTCAAACTACTTAGAGGCTGATTCTGTTTATGTTGTTCATTCAGACAAGATCAGTCAAAATGAATACACCGGCATGCAGAGTTATTAGCTTGCTCATGCAAATTTACCTACATCTGTATAACACCGTGTAACAAAATGTATTTTTTTTGGTTCCTGTGTAGTAAGTGTTATTTCCTAATTGCTTATGCATCATAAGTATAGAAAATTGTTCTAATGCTAAGATATGTGAGGCTTGCAAGGCATATTTCGGCATGCCTGTAGGCAAGTGTTTCCCAAACTGGGGTACGTGAGGTGACAACAGGTGTACGGCGATACAATTCTGAGATTTACTGTTCTTTTAATTTCATCACAGTCTAAAATAACATTCAACAAGTTCTTGTATTTCTCACTGGCAAAAATCCTTTTTGCCCTCTTGTGTAGAAAAACCAAAATGGTTGTCTCATGAAGGTCAGATAAATATTTTATGAAATCAAATCTTTTACTGTAAAAGAAAAGGTTACACAAGCCCATCTTGCGCCAGCCCAGCACACTGCTATGTGACGTAACTTGGTGATAGCAAGTAAAATTGATACTTCACTGTTTACCAGACTCGCACATGTCAGTCGTTCATGATTTTAGTTTGTCTGTTTGTTTAGTTTTTTGCAGTTTAAAATGTAATTTCTTTTTAAGGATGCATAGGGAGTTTTGATTCTGATGGTATAAGTTTGTATGCTTTGATGGCAGTTGTCAGACATCCGGTGCCTCCAAATAATTTTCCACATTCTCATGCAGTAATTTTCACTCACATTTGCTTGCATGCTAGAGACCTCTTTTCACATTGTTGTGTTATGTTTTTTCAGCAGATGAGCTCAACTTTGCTTGCTGGGTCAAATGTGACATAAAAAAAGCACTTTGAGCTGACCGCACAACTGCACGGATACTTAATATACCGCAATATAACATGTACAAAACATGTACAAATCAAATCACTTTTATTGTCACACGACCACATACATAAGTGCAACAGTAGGTGAAAGTCTTGTGTGCAGTTCCGAGCAACATAGCAGTCATGACAGTGACGAGACATATACCAATTTACAATAAACAACAGATTTACACAACACAAATTACATATCATGGAGTGGATGGTGACGTAGTGGGCTAAGTCACATAACTGGTAATCAGAAGGTTGCTGGTTTGATCCCCACATCCACCACAATTGTGTCCTTGAGCAAGGCACTTAACTCCATGTTGCTCCGGGGGTTGTCCCTGTAATATGTGCACTAAGTCGCTTTGAATAAAAGCGTCTGCCAAATGAATAAATGTAAATGTAAATATCAAATGTACACATAATTACACAACACAATATAATATACAATGTACAGTAAACAATACATACAATATAGAGTGCACATACAATAAAATAAAAGATATATATAAAATTTTTTTTTATATATGCTGTAGTTCTATTGTGGAGAATATAATTATGACAGTCCAGTTTGAGATAATAGATTAATAAATGATAATGAGAGATTAAGTGTTCAGAAGTCTGATTGCTTGGGGGAAGAATCTATCATGTAGTCGGCTGGTGCGGGTCCTGATGCTGCGATACCATCTGCCTGATGGTAGCAGTGAGAGCAGCCCATGACTCAGGTGGCTGGAGTCTCTGATGATCCTCTGAGTTTTTTCACACACCGCCTGTTATAGATGTCCTGAAGGGAGGGAAGCTCACCTCCAATGATGTTTCTGGCAGTTCGCCCCACACTTTGCAGGTCTTTGCGGTTGAGGGTGTTGCTATTGCCGTACCAGGCAGTGATGCAGCCAGTCATGATGCACTCTAAAGTACTGGTGTAGAACCGTGTGAGGATGTGGTGGTTCATTCCAAACTTCCTCAGCCATCTCAGGAAGAAGAGGCGCTGGTGAGCCTTCACAACGGCCTCAGTGTGGATGGACCATGTGAGTTCCTCAGTGATGTGGACACAGAGGAACTTGATGCTGCTGACTCTCTCCACCGGTGCTCCATTAATGGTGATGGGGCTGTGTTCTCTGTCTTTCCTCCTGAAGTCAGCTATGTGTTGCCACACAGTCAAGTGAGTATAGGGAATACAGGAGTGGGCTGAGAACACAGCCCTGCGGGGCTCCAGTGTTGAGGGTCAGTGATGAGATGTTGCTGCCCATTCTAACCACCTGGAGTCTTCTTGACAGAAAGTCCAGGATCCAGCTGCACAGTGAGCTGTTTAAGCCCAGATCCCGGAATTTCACATCAAGCTTGGAGGGCACTATGGTGTTGAATGCTGAGCTGTAGTCTACGAACAGCATTATCACATATGTGTTCCTTTTTTCCAGATGGGAGAGAGCAGTGTGTAATGTAGATGCAATGGCATCATCTGTGGAGTGGTTGTTACGGTAGGCAAACTGCAATGGGTCCAAAGAGGTGGGCAGCACAGAGCAGATGTGATCTCTGATTAGCCTCTCAAAGCATTTGCTGCTGATGGGAGTCAGAGCAACAGGACGCCAGTCATTTAAACAAGTGATTTTTGATTGCTATTGTACAGGCACAATGGTGGACATTTTGAAGCATGTGGGGACTACAGACAGGGAGAGGGACAGGTTGAAAATGCATCCAAATAACTTTCCACATTCTCATTCAGTAATTTTCAAACATGTTTAATATGAGGGAGTTGTTTTACAAAGATAATTGTGTTAATATACATATTTTCAAAATACCTTTTGTGAATGTTATGTATGCGTTAGGAGGGGGTATGCGAAAGGATGTTGAATGTTTGGAGGGGTACGCCACTGTAAACAGTTTGGGAACGACCGCTGTAGAGGGTCAAGACAAACCTTGAGCACCTCATTTCACCTGCGAGCACTGCAATAAAAACTATGGAAGGTAAGATGGACAATTGTTGCTCGGAATTTTGTTATAAAATGTGTTAATTTTTAAAATGGTAAAAGTTTTTTATTTTATAATGTTTTACAATTTTTAATGTTATTGAAAAAATATATATGAAATATGTTTATGTAAGAATCTCTTACACATTAGTTATGGGTGAAATAAATGTGTTTTTGTAGGATGGTACAGAGGGGAAAGAGAGCCATGAAGTTCGCTATTCCAAGAATTTGGCGGGAACCCACTGACCAATCAAGCAACTGCTACTTTTGCATGGTGGACCCTTCCAAACATCAGACTGGCAAGAATACACCTGCTATCACGTATCCGGATCTTCCTTCATCCATCGCCCCAGTGCCTCACTGCCATGAGCTCCCCTTACCCGCTCCTCCAGATAGAGAGCAGACAACTTTAGAAGAGAGCAGCAAGTCAGAGGGCAAGGAAGACATTGTGGATCCAGATGACAATTTCAGATGTGGAGCTGAGGAGAGAAACCCATACTACCCCAATCAAAAACACCTCAACGACTTGATTAGCGATCTTGGTCTCACCAAGTGAGGCTCAAACAGTGGAAATTGTTGGATGAAAGTATGCAAGTCGCAGATCAGAGGAAGCGTCATCAACCATTTTTCCAGCTTCTTCACCCTCTCAAGATGGGCTCTGCTTCTGCCACAATGTGACCAGTCTGTTTGAGGCAATCGGAATCACCTGTAACCAGAATGAGTGGCGCCTCTTCATTCACAGCTCAACAGCAGCCGTGCTGCTCCATAATGGTAACAAGTACAAGTCTCTTCCCCTTGCTCACTCAGTGCATCTCAAAGAGGATTAAAACAGCATCAAGACCTTGCTGGATGCCTTGAAGTATGATGAGTACATTTTGGGGCTGGTTCGTGAAAGGGATTAACAGTATATTCGTAAAAACTACTCACTTCTAAACCTTTTGTAGTCATTTTTGTATTACTTTAGTATAAATACATGTTAATTTGGATTCATATGTTGTTTTTTTCTGACTTTGTGAACGAAAAGACACAAATTTCGCTCATTTTCTCATTGGAAATAGGTACATTTCAAAATATCACTGTCCTGGTCACAAACCAAAGCTTGTGGGGAATAATAGCCATTTTCTTTACTTTTGATGCATAAGAAATTAGGAAATAACACTTACTGCCCAGGAACAAAAATTGTATATATGTCTCACCCCTCTTGTATCTAAAAAATGTTTTATACCTCCAACTGAAGAGAGCGAGATCTCAGCAAAACAGTCGTCAAGTGTAACACCCTCAGCCAAAATAGAGTTGTTTTGAGTCTGCTAGTGTGGCACCGGCTTTAATTAACCAGTAAGAATCAGCAATGGCTATTGCCATGCTGGTTCAAAAGCAACACCAGCACTAACCAGTGTAAACCAGCCTGAATGGAAATCCATTAGGGGAAATTATTGCGGTGGAGTATAGCCACAATAATGTATTTTAAAAAAAAATTCTAACTCTACCTTTTCTGTAAATTATATTCACATCCATTGAGTAAAAGTAGCACACAGTACTTAGGGAGGCCATTTTCACCATCTGGCTCATCTCACTCTGTCCCAGCTTATACAAATATACTGTTATTCCATTATAAAGGGGACATAATGACAAATGGCCTGTTTAAGCAGATGAGCCAGGAGCAAATGAATCACAACATTGTACCCTGGTATTCATGAGTCTTACAGCCGGGTGCATGAATAAATGACTGGGGGGGAAAAAATACATCTTTGTTAACAATATTTCGGGGCCAGGATGACTCATTGGTTCGAGCACATCAGAGGTCTATATTGAGTTTGGACTAATGGGCTTATTAATTTGTGATACAGTTCTCATTCTATCAGTCTTTTTGTGCTCCAGGTCTTTTTAACTTCTGCTCTCGCAATGATGATGTCTTCACAGATCCCGAGGGACTTTATCTCTCTCAGTTCCTCTTGGATGGAGGCAGTCTTGGTGTTCCTCAGCACCTATACAGGATGCACATGGATGCTAATGATGACACCAGCTCCTTGGCACCTTCTCAGCCTCCTCCGTCCCATTCCCCCAGTCATTTTCACTCTCCACTGGACATACAGCATCCTAAAATGGAGCAGAGAATCAAGCCATCGGAAGGGTCCATGCGACATGCAGACAGCATTTCGCTGTCTGAGGATGAGGTTTTTTACAACTAAGATATTGACTGCTGTTGACACAAACGAGAACAATAAGTGGCAGCATTTTTGTCTATCAATTGTGCTTGCTGATGTGGGAGAGCCAGTGTGACTTTATGTCTGAAGGGGTTATCAGTTTACTGATAAAGCACATAATAGCCACCACCGAGCCTCTTCAACAAGCAATGAATGCCAGGATCATTGTACACACGGACAGGTTACTTCCACATCACATAGCCTTTTTGCTAATGACAGCATCCCCATTTTCAGTAATGACAATTATAACTCAACAGGGTCAAACCAATTTTATCTGGAAAAAGGTATAAGGTCATCACCAATCCAGGGCCATAAGACAAATTAATGCATAAATGCTTTTGAAATTACACCTTGCTTGACAGAATGTTGATCAAGACCTCAATGCCCTTTCATCTTGAACTGTGTGCTTGTAAGCAAATACCTTTTTTGAGCAACCTTTCAGACTGCTCAGATCAAAAAGAAGCCTATTAGCACTATAGACTGAAGAAGAGACAGCCGAAATAAAAATGTGCTTTCATCTCCCAGATACGGCACAGACATTTTCCTGGTGCATTTCCTCAAGGAACAGTTAGATGAGATTACATGGTGTGAGAACTCTCGCGCGGAGGTTGAAAGTGACTTACGTCTTTGTGCAATGCTGCTGTCAATAATACGTTTGGATGGTGAGATTTTTGATGTTACTAAATGTTTCCATGGAGATTTCAGATGTAAAAATATCCAACACAACAAATTACTGGATGTGTCCTGAAGAGTGTAATTTCTGTGCCACTAACATCACCAAACGGAACTGTGAAAAATAATGATTGTTTTGTGTCTGACCAATGGCATGTAGGGGGGACTACATGCCATTGGTCAGACACACAGCTGTTTTAAACCCACGTTATTGGTTGAGCCAATGTTACTGTGTCAGGCTGGTTGGAATGCTCAAACAAACAGAGCAATGTTTTGATAGCACCACAGAGCCACATTGTTTACAATTTTTTGGTGAAATCATCCTAAAAATTGCGTATAGTTTTCTCTGCAATTTAAGCTGGGATGTTAATTATTTTAACATTGGGGAAAAAAAACACTTCAGCTTTTAAAAAAAGTTACAGTTGCCACAGACTCATACTCTGCTTCAAAAGTGTTACCACAGCTGCCTTTGAGAAATTTGCCTCCGTGTTGTGTTAATTATTGTGTCAATCTGTTCTACTTGTGCAAAGTCATCTCTATGTATAAATTATTATTTAATCTTTAAGAGATCTCAAATCTATATTGTGGCAGAAAATGCTTGCTAACAAGATAATTTTTGTGTGTTCGTGCAAGGGTGACAAAGAGACAAAAGAGGTGGAAAAACATTCGTCTGCCTTGTCTCCGTAATTAGCCTTATTCACACTCCACTGACAAAGAGAGGTGATGGAGAGAGAGTGTGAGATAGTTAGACGTTATTGTTATTATAATATTGTTATTATAGTTTTATTTTATTCCTTGCACCTTATTTTAATTCAATTTTATTGTTATTTGTTACAATTGTATTATTATTTATCTTGTCATGATCTGTTTTGTGTTTTACTGCTTTGGCAATATTGTATGTAAACACAATCATGCCAATAAAGTACTTTAAATTTAAATAGTTAGAAATGCATAGGAGGAATAAGAGATGGTGGGGATTATAGTAAATGCAGAGGCAGGAGATGAAGAAAGAGAAAATGGAGGGAGGAAGAGCAGTGATGTTTGGAGGTGGTATGGTCAAGTCTTCATGCTCCAGGGTCTTCTAATAGAAGTTTACACAGTGTGATCCTTGTGTGCAGTGTCAGATAATGTGTGTGGCTGCTTCTGTGGTCCGGGAGAGGTTTGCAGTAGGACTTAAATGAGTAGATAAAGGCTCTGGGGTGGAGAGCTGAATTAAAATTACGTTTGTAACTGGAATTAAATTTCAGCAAAATATTAAGGAAGAATACAGTGAGATTTTAAATGAATTCTTATAAAAACTTTTTTGGTGGAAAAAGCAATTGGTGTTTAAAGCATACAAGGAATAACTGCAGAAACACAGAGACAAATAATGAATTTGGGATGGCAAAAAAAAATCAAAGAAAGGCCTTTTATTACTGAAGCATTTCTTTCACACTGTTCCTTTTTTACCCTGGTGTTGGTCTCACAAGGCTAACAAGCTGTTAGAGGTTACAAACATATACAGATGCAATTAAAATTATTTTTACTATATATGTTCATTAACGCAATTTACTAATATATAGTCAATTGCATTAATGAACATGCACTTAAAATACTGTGAATACTTCTAGATACCTTATTATCTGATTACATTACTGTTATACAATTAATATAAAAATGTATGTAAAGATATGTATATAAGTTCATCTTTTCATAGCAAAAATAAACATTTAAAAAATTAACCTCTATTTATTTGAGTTCTGTGACTTGACTCAACTTGACTTGAAACTCATCAGGTCTCAACTTCACTTGCTTGAGGTGAGTCACTGACTTGACTCGTTTGATTTGTCTGCACTGCACTTGAGACTTGCTTGTGACTTGAACATGTGTGACTTGCTCCCACCTCTGGTGAGTATATAACCTAATATTTCTAAATAGCAGGACTTTTTAAAAATACAACTGTGTCATAATTATTCAACCCCTATTGCATGTAGCTGTTTCTTAAATATGTAAGTCTACACAAGTAATTGTTTTAAAACAAAATTAACCTATCACTGTACAATGGCATTTAAGTTTTAAAATGTAAGTTTAGTTTCACAAGCAAAAATGGATTTCCATGCAAAAAAATGCAATAAAAAATAAGCTGTCACAAAAGCTAATAGAGGAGATTATTTCATTACACAAAAAAGGTCATGGCTAAAAGTACATTTCCATGGCACTTCAATATCCAATAGGCAAAGTTGGCAGCACCATTCATGCATTTTTAAAATATGGTTCAACAGCAACCTTCTTGGGTGTGGAAAAAAGCAAAACTTCAAGAGAAATGTTGAAGAAGGAATTTGGAAAGACCTGTGGAGTCCTGGAAGAAGGTTTTATACAGATGGGTCAGCAGTACATGTGGAGTAAGATGACAAGAATGACACCATCCCCACAGTCAAGCATAAAGATGGGTCAGTCCTGTTATGGGGGTGTTTTGCGGCTGCAGGAAATGGCTATCAGGCCATTTTGGCAAAAATGTGATGTCTTCAGTGTGTAAATTGGAGCTCGGTGATCACTGGAATTTCCAGCAAGACATTAAAACCAGGGATACATCCAAGATGTTAAAAATCTTGTCCTTGAATGGCTCTTTCAGTCCATCTTTAAAATCCCATTGCAAATATTTGTTGGGATTTCAAGGAAGCAGTGGCAGCACAGAAACCAAAGAATGTCAATGAGCTGGAAGCTTTTGCTCATGAGAAATGTGTAAAAATTCTAATAGAGAGGTGTCCGAAGCATGAGAACACTTACCTGAAACATTTATTTGATGCTATTAAGGGTAAAGGATGCTCCACAAATGACTTAATATAGGGGGTTGAATATGTTTGACATGACATTTATGGAGATCATTTTTATCTTTTGTTTTAAAATGTGGGTAAACTGAACTCTTTGTTCTCAAAATCACTCAAAAGTGTTTTAAAAACTTTGACTGTTTACTGAGGTTTTAATTGATGTGTTTTAATTCACATCACCAGAATGTCAGTGGGGTTGAATAATTGTGATTGCAAATGTATTGAATTTCATTTGAACACTATACATGTAAATTATCTATTATACAGGTCAGTTTCAAAGTCAGTCAACATCTTTAGTTCAGTTCCTACAGCTCATGCACTTTCAGAAAAAAAAGTACTGTTTCGTGTATCAGTCTGTTACTGGGGTGGTCCCCAAGTTTTGGGTACATATTTGTACTCTAAAGGACACAAAAAGGTATGTTTTTTAGTTCATTTAAATGTACATTGAAAGGTACACAATAGGTCCTTAGGGTACAATTATGCACCCTAAACGAGATACATAAAATGTACCATCCCAGTGACTTTTTCTGAATAGAGACTGACAACAGAGGGGTGCAACATAGCTCCACCAAAAAATTTAAATTCTGTCATTAGTTCCCGTCAAGTTGTTCCAAAACTGAATTACTTTCTTTCTTGAGTGGAACACAAAAGGACATGTTAGGAAGAATGTTAGCTCCAGTCACCATTCACTTTCATTGCACATTATTTCCAAACAATGTAAGTGAATGGTGACTGAGACTAAACATTCTGCCTGACATCTCCTTTTGTGTTTTGCAAAAGAAAGAAAATTATATGGGTTTGGAAATAAATTGAATAATGACAGAAATGTAATTTTTGGTTGAATATACATATTTGTTATTGAATATTGATGGAGCAACACAATTTATGAGAAAATAATTGACAAGAAGTGTTTTTAATTAAATCCATAAAAGGTAAAAAATAAAATAAAAAGTAAGCTTCTGGCACAGCACACCATAGGAAAATTTCACAGTGCCTAGTGACAAACGGATGTTCAGGAAAGTGATGTGGTGGTGTTTGGTGCTATTTAATATTTAGGGAGAGATTAAAATCAAAAGGGCCTTTACACTGAGGAGCCTTTAACCTTGTTGTACCCTACTAAATTGCTGTTTAATTTAATAAGATTACCCTTCATCTCCTCATCATTTTACTATGAATAATTATTACTTGATCTCCAAGTAATGATCCAAGCATCATTACCATTGGATGAAATATTAAGTATGCTTATTAAAATGAAGAGATTTTAAGTGGAAAGTATAAATTGATGTCTGTTCTCAAATGCCATCTGATCTTGTCCCCCTTGCATCAGATTTCCTTTGCCATCTCTTCGATTATTTTCTTCATCTGGGGAAAAATCAAGTGTTATATTAGGACAGGCATTTTGTTATATGAATGTAGTCAGTGTGACTAGCGTATTTCTCAGTATTTGGTTTGTATATAGATGTATGAGTGTGTGCATATGTTCGTGCTTGCAAGCTGACTTCTCTTATCACCTCTTTCCATGTGATGACGCCACACAGCCGCCCACTCTCGGTCACAAACAAATGCTGCTCGCCCGTCACACACATGATACAATGGGCCTGAAAAACAACACAAACATTCACTGCAAAGAGAAAAACCTGTGCAAAGTCATATACGTATATTGTGTGAAGGAAACCAAAGTAATGGGAATGAACTGCCAACCAGTCATTATTTCAAAATAAACCCAAGCAGGGTAAAAAGGATCTTGTAAAAAGTTTATATTGCAATAATGACTAGCCGACATTTTCCCACTTATTACATACTGTAGCTTACAACCCCCCACACACCTCTGCCAGAGAGTCATGTAATAATTATGGTAATCCACTGGTATATTCTCATACTGCACCTGCTTTACAGTAGTTTCAGGAGTCAGTTGTAGCCGAACAGGTCGAATGGAGCATACATCTTCTAGCTGTTTACTAAAATCCTGCAAGAAAATGATATAGTGATGCTGAGAATCCAGACTCTTTATTCAAATCCTTCTTTTATTACTAAATATAATTATTATTATTATTATTATATTAATATTCTATCAGTGACTCAACACATTATATGTTTAATTACCTCATTTCTATGCTCTTGCAGAAAGACCTGCAACTGTGTTTTGATGACTGTACCCAGGAGAGTGGGGGATTCTAGGAGACAAGGAGAGAGAAAGAAAATTACATTGCCAAGCCAAAGCCTTAGAATTAGTCTCATTTCATTCATCATTGCTTTCATTGTACTGTATTGGAACATTATTTGAAGAGTGCTTTCTCTGCTATTTCTACAGTCATCACTGAATAATTTGACCTTTGGTACTTATCATACACATTTCACTTGCTTTCACCCTCATTTGTCAAGCACTGAGGTGTACTATTAAACTGAAGAGCTGAGATTGTCATAGAGCTAAAATAGATTGTGTCATTAAGTTGGTGTAACGAGTGATAGCGAGACAAACAGAACCAATAGCAGAGGAACAGTTCAAAGGATTTATTTATATTAACTTGTACATTAAAGATGAGAAGTGTGCGCCATGGCCACGCAAGGGGCAATCCTTCACCCGACACACAGGCAAAGGCAAAGTATCCTCTGTGGATTACCATCTGACACACAGCAAACTGGAAAGCAACTTCACTTCTGTCACACGGGCAGAGACAAAGTATCCTTCGTGGATGACCAGCTGACATGTAGTAAACTGGAAGGCAACCACACACCCGACAAGTGGGCAACCAACAGATACACAAGACAGGGCCAACTAGGCAGAGAATGTTGAGGTTAGAACTCAACATCAAACAGCTATCTATAATGTAAACCCATCACAAACCACAAAAAACTACATTCAACATTAAATAATCCAGTGAAGGCATGAACAAACAAGTAACAGGTGCTGCTCACCAGCTGAAAGTTGGCATGATCAGCATTTCCCATGGAAACAATCACGGTTCCATTGAAATGCAGATTACACATGCCAGTGGCACCTGAAACACTAGGAAGAAAACATCAACAAGCTTGGAACATAACAAACAGAGCATGATGATGCCACGGACCTCGTCAGACAAAACCCCAACGTGACAAGGTGAAAGGACTATGAAATCACCGGAGAGCGCATGGTGGTAACCCGATTACTCACAAAAAGAAGGTGCACGAAACAGTCTGTTTCGTGCACCATGGTTGATGCCACGGTTCACGTCTGACAAAATCTGACAAGGTGACAGGACCGTGACATCACAGGAGAAAGCACGGCGGTAACCCACGCATGGTGGTAACTAACAACCGAGCCTGTGCTCTCACACAAAGAATGTACACAAAACATGAGACAGAAAGGGGGATGATAATGCCATGGTCCTGCCAGACAGAAACCCAACCTGACAAAGTGGCTGGAACATGACAAACAATCAGGGTTCCCATGGAAACGCTGATTCTGTGTGCCAGTGGCACCTGAAACACATGAGGAAGAAAACCTGAACACGCTTGGATCAAAACAAACAGAGCACGATGATGCCACGGTCCTCGTCAGACAAATTCTGACAAGGTGACAGGACCATGACGTCACCGGAGAGTGCACGGCAGAAACTCACGCACGCTCACACAAAGAACAAACACGTTACAGACAGGGAACGATAATGCCATGGTCCTGCCAGATAGAATCCCAACCTGATAAGGTGACAGGACCGTGACAGTTGGTGGCATGTAAGCAGGGGTTAAATTGGCATTCAATGGGAATCTTTGACTCAAAGAAGTAAAAATGATTGGCAATTCATGTGTTAGTCCATTCCATTTAATTTAGTCTCTGTATGCTCTAGTTCCTTTTTTTATCCACTAGACACATTTAGTTAGTGCACTCATTTAAAAAATAATCTAGTCATTGTCGTATCCTGGCATATAGGCACAATAGTTCATATATATTCACTTTTTCAGTCCCACTTTAGGTGTCTTCAACTACTATGTACTTAAAGGGATAGTTCACCCATAGTGCAAATTCTCTCATTAATCATTTACTCATCCTAGATGTGTATGACTTTCTTTCTTCTGCTGAACACAAAGAAGATTTTAGAAGAATATCTCAGCTCTGTAGGTCCAAACAATGCAAGCAAATGGTGTCCAGAACTTTAAGCATATAAAAGGCAGCATAGTAGTAATCCACATGACTCCAGTGGTAAAATCCATGTCTTCAGAATCAATATGATAGGTGTGGGTGAGAAACAGTTTAATATTTTTTTTTTAAAATAAAGTGGGACAGGATTTGAACTTTCATTGGCACATAACAAATTCCATGAACAAAGAGATAGATGTAATTTAGTTACATGTAAATTAATTTTTTTTTTTTTCAATTAATAAATATAATTTAACATCACTGAATCAATCTGAATACATTAGGATACACCAACACATTTTACAGGTTAGATCAGAAAAGATCAGAAAGAAACAGTTTTGGGGGTAATCTGATTACCAGACAGTTATCTAATTACTTTTAAGTAAAAAGTAGTGTAACAAATGACATTTACAAATTTTGTAATCAGATTACCATTTTTGTTTTTAATTAATTGTAATACATTTTAAGTACATTACTAGGGTTCAACATATTTCTAAAATAATACTATTGTTGCATTATTTTTTGTATACTAATACATCAAAAACATATATTCCGTTAATATGTTTGGATATCTATAAGAGCTGAAGGTCAATAAACAATGAGTGGAACAGTGTTTTAAAAAGTAAAGTGACAGTAAAGTAATTAGTAATGTGATTACTTTTCCAATTAATTCATCAGTAAAGTTATTGGATTACAATTTAAAGAAGTCTTTAGTAATTTGTTGTGGATTACTTTTAAAAGGAATTTACCCAAGACTGAAAAGAAATAGCTGTTTAAGGTAATCATTTTTACTAGGTTACCACTTTTTACACACGTTTATAACTCTAGACTGCTTGCACTAAAAATAGAGATCATTCCACAAGACCAGCATTACTTATACGCAAGTTAAGGTTCTTTGTATGTATATTCTATATATCTGTAAATATTAGAATTTAAATTTGATTATGTTTTTGTTTGTTTTCTAGAAAATATATGCATAGAGTAATACCTCAGACGATCTTGGGATTCCCCAATCTCCAAACCCCTTATTTAACCCAACCATTTAATATCACAATAAGCCTCACCATGAGAGTTCACTACAGGGAATTCAGTCTCTGTGCTAGTGTTTAGGATTTGCTGCACATTTGTCCATCTCTCAGCTTTCTCTAGCACAGCTCCTGCTGGGATCACAAACTGCTTGATCTGAACTTGGGCCAACCTGTGGGAAAGTGTTCATGATGAAAACAATTTACTGTGCAACCATCACTGCCTTGATGCCTCCCCTCAGAATCACCAAGGTCTTAATTTGGAACAAAAAAGCAGTAAGGATGTGTCATCTAAAAACAAAACAAAAAAGCAATTAAAGGGATAGTTCACCCAAAAATGAAAATGTTGTCTTCATTTACTCGCCCTCATGTTGTTCCCAAACTGAATACCTACCTTTCTTCCTTGGAACACAAAAGGGGATGCTTGGCAAAATAACACCCTCAGTTACTATTCACTTTCATTGTATGAAAAAAAGATGCAATGATGAATGGTGATAAAAGCTGTCAGTCCTTAACATTTTGCCAAGTCTTTTGTATTCAACAGATGAAAGAAAGCCTTATGGGTTTGTAAATTACAACAGAGTTTTCATTTTTGGGCAAACTATCATTTTAAATCTACAGTCACAACACATTATAACCTGAAGGCAGCAAGAAAAACAGTTCACTCACTTTGGACAAGCCCGGATGAGCGATGGCAAGTGCGGGAGCTTTTTAATAAGCGATATGCCATCATAGAAAGATGGACGGTGCTTTGCACGGGCAACCGCGTAGGACAGCAGCGTAGCAACCAGGGCGGGGACTGCATGAGTGCACTGCCCGGTCATTTCAAGAGCCAATAGGGCAGGAGACAGTGTGTGTGTCACAGCCCCAGAGTAGGCTGCTGCTCCTACACACACACACACACACACACACACACACACACACACACACGAGAATACAGCCCCACCAATACACAGATACAACCCTTATCATCAGAGTCAGCCTGCAGTATTCATAATCCTCCAACAATAGTTGACAGGTTAATCAATTTGTTTACCTGCTAAAGCATAGCCCCCTGGGTTTATCAAACTATTTGCTGTGATTCCATCTGAGAACAGATAGGCAGTGCCCTCTCCCACAAAACGCCCCACAGCAGCACCTAAACCACAGACAACTGGTTAACCCAATAGGACATCAAAGCAGAACACGCTCATATCTTGGCTCAATACAAAGAATACATGTTTCAAAGCTGTATGTTTTAGCAGAAAATTTAGTAAACTGTATATTAAAATTGTATTTATATTCTATCATTTTCTATTTGTAATTTATTGTGTTCATCCCAGATGAGTATGACTTTCTTCTGCTGAACACAAATGTATTATTTTTAGAAAGATATCTCAGCTCTATTGGTCCATACAGTGATAGTGAATGGTGGAATGGTGGACTTTGAAGCTCAAAAAATCTAATAAAAGGCAGCATAAAATGTATCCATATGACTCCAGTGGTTAAATCCATATCTTCAGAAGCGATTTGATAAGTGTGAATGAGAAAAAGTTCAGTATTTAAGCCCTTTTTACTATAAATCGGCAATTTCACATTATGAAAGTGAAAGTGGAGATTTATAGAAAAAAAGGATTTAAATATTGATCTTTTTCTCACCCAAAGCAATTGCATAGCTTTTGAACCACTGTAGTTTTATGGATTACATTTATGCTGCCTTTATTTGTTTTTTTGAGCTTCAAAGTTCTGGCCACCATTCACTTGCAATACATGGACCTACAGAGCTGAAATATTCTTCTAAAATCTTTGTTTGTTTGTGTTCAGCAGAAGAAAGATTGTTATACACATCTGGGATAGCATGAGGGTGAGTATATTATGAGAGAATTTAAATTTTTGGGTGAACTATCATTTAACCCGATTAATTAAAGTCTCATATGAACATGGTTTTCTTGCATTGTCAAATAAAACAAAAACAGATTTTTAGTAGGTATCAGCGTATTGCTGTGTATGTACATGCTCACTGAGATTGACATTATAATGAGCTAATTTTACATACCATAAACAAATACTGGCATGAAGTAGCCAGCAGGTAAAGGCAAGGTACAAGCCACGACCAACAGCCCAACCTTACAGAGAGCAGTTTGAAATCAGGTTATGAGAATGTTTGCATTTTAAAAACATGCACAAGCAGCTTATTAACCAATAAGTAATGTTATTTAATACTCTTTTAATGTCACCTTCGTAAGAATAAAAAATCCTAGTGTTTGGAAGTAACTTCCACCAGGTGGGTTCCATGCCTGCCAAAATGTGTTCTGAGGCTCAGGCAGCCCGGTAGCATTCAGGGAAATTGTGTACCATGAAGTGCTGTCTAACAGGGAAGTAAGCAGCTGCTTCATTGTGAGCTTTTTGGAAACAAAGTAAAATTTAAAATAAAGACACGGCATGCATTTAAGTTCTAATTTACACTGTAAAAATAGGTAATCTGCAATTCATACTATAAATAACCTGATCTACCTACCTGATCTAACCCTAAAATGTTTGGTTGATGTAACCTTAAGTGACGATTTAGTGATGTTTAATCATATTTTTGACTTGAATTAGACCAGTTAATTTAGATCTTACCACATTAAACATGTTTTAGGTTAACTCTATTTCAGTATTTTGTTATATATATTCATGAAATCAACCAATTCTCACCTCAGCAGCTATGAAACGTCCTGCTGAGTGATAAAACGTAAAGCAGGCTAGGAGAAATGCCACAATGGCTGAATAAAGTGCCTTTCTAGATAAATATAAAAATGTGAAACAGCATGGGGTTAGATTACATCAAATATTATCAGGCACCACAAATCACATATTTCTCTTTAACAGGTATGTTGGCTTATTAAACAACAAAGGTATCTAACAAATCATATTAATATTATATTTCAGTCTGTGGGTGGGAATAAATCTTTCTGGAGCTCACTCTGTTGCCAGAAGGCTGCTGATGGGTTTGTTTTTCTTGACAAAACGCAGAGCCCAGCGATGACAATATAAGTAAAAACAGCTGATAACCCCGCAGATCAGTCTAAATCGGAGGAAAGAAGGAAACGTATGACTGTCTTTTACCACTGAACACAAATGAACATTTTTAGAAGAATATTTCAGCTCTGTAGATCCATACAATGCAAGTGAATGGTGACCAGACCTTTGAAGCTCCAAAAATCACTTAAAGGCAGCATAAAAGTAATCCATATAACTCCAGTGGTTTAATATATGTCTTCTGAAGCAACTATACTTTTTTAATACAAAAAGGAAAACTTTTTTTTACTATAAATAACCCCTTTTACTTTAACATTATTCTTCTTTTGTTTTAGGCGATTTGCATTCTTCAAGTATATTGCCACCTACTGGGCAGGGAGGAGAATTTACAGTAAAAAGGATATAACTATTTATCTGTTTCTCACCCACACCTATCATATCGCATCTGAAGATATACAGTTGAAATCAGAAGTTTACATGCACTTTAGCCAAATACATTTAAACTCAGTTTTTCACAATTCCTGACATTTATTCTTAGACAACATTCCTTGTCTTAGGTCAGTTAGGATCACTACTTTATTTAAAGAAGGTGAAATGTCAGAATAATAGTAGATAGACTTTAGAATTCTTTCATCACATTCCCAGAGGGTCAGACATTTACATACACTTTGTTAGTATTTGGTAGCATTGCCTTTAAAGTTATTTAAACTGGGGTCAAATGTTTTAGGTATTCTTCCACAAGCTTCTCACAATAAGTTGCTCGACTTTTGGCCCATTCCTCCAGACAGAATTGGTGTAACTGAGTCAGATTTGAAGGCCTCCTTACTTGCACACGCTTTTTCAGTTCTGCCCACACATTTTCTATCAGATTGAGGTCAGGGATTTGTGATGGTCACTCCAATAATTTGACTTTGTTGTCCTTAAGCCATTTTACCACAAATTTGGAGGTATGTTTGGGGTTACTGTCCATTTGGAAGACACATTTGTGACCGATCTTTAACTTCCTGGCTAATGTCTTGAGATGTTGCCTACTTGTGATGCCATCTATTTTGTGAAGTGCACCAGTCCTTCCTGCAACAAAGCAACCCCACAACATGATGCTCCCACCCGCATGCCTTACGGTAGGGATGGTGTTCTTCGGCTTGCAAGCCTCACCCTTTTTCCTACAAACATAATGATGGTCATTATGGCCATTTTGTTTCATCAGGCCAGAGGACATTTCTGCAAAAAGTAAACTCTTTGTCCTCATGTGCACTTGCAAACTGTAATCTGGCTTTTTTATGGTGGTTTTGGAGCAGTGGCTTCTTCCTTGCTGAGCAGCCTTTTAGGTGACGTTGATACAGGAGTCGTTTTAATCTCTTGGACAGAATGTGTCTCCTTCCTGAGCGGTATGATGGCTGCATGGTGTTTATACTTGCATACTATTGTTTGTACAGATGAACGTGGTGCCTTCAGGCATTTGGAAATTGCTCCAAATGCCTGGCTGTACGATGGCTGTTTACAGTTATAGTTTGAATTAGTTATTACTCATTATGTCAAATTCTACACAGAACTTTTCTTGAGTGACATTGTGGAACCACTCACCGTTGCTGGTCCACAATTTGTTTTCTGAGGTCTTGAATTTTCCCATGATGTCAAGCAAAGAGGCACTGAGTTTGAAGGTAGGCCTTAAAATACATTCACAGGTACAATTAGCCTATTAAATTAGGCTTGACACCATTTTCTAGTATTTTCCAAACTGCTTAAAGGCACAGTTAACGTTTGGTTACGTATGTAACCTCCGTTCCCCGAGGGAGGGAACGACACGTTGTGTCGGAGAAGCGACACTAGGGGTCTCTCTTGAGCGCCGATATTCACCTCTGATCTATGAAAAAAGGCCAATGAGAGTTGGCAGCCAGTATTTGCATGTCCCGCCCCCGGACATACGGGTATTTAAGCGGCGCAAATACGGGAGTTCATTCAGGATTTTTCTGAGGAGCCGGAAATGGTCCGGCCACAACAGTGGCTCGGTTCAGTGACATGGCGGAGGAAAGACACAACGTGTCGTTCCTCCCTCGGGGAACGGAGGTTACATACGTAACCAAACGTTCCCCTTCTGTCGCTCTCTCCACGTTGTGTCGGAGAAGCGACACTAGGGGACCCATTCCAATCTTGCCATGTGCTGAACCGTGTACGTGAACTGCCGATACAGAGGCGGGCAGGGATTCATCCAGTGCCACGCATCGTCTGTACCCGGCTGCACGTACCCTTCCCCAATGCCCCATACGAACATCGGGATCCTTCTAGTTACCCTGGGAGGGGAACAAGGCGATGTTTGCCAACATGGGAACGGGCCAGCCTGGCTGGGCCTCTTTTCTCTCTATGTTTCTCGCATAGAGCAATCACGGCCGGGGCCCTTACACGCATATAGGGAAGGGGGTCTTACCAGACCCTGCGGAGACCACACCTGCCCTTTTTCTTGGGGAGGAAAAGTGGTAGACACGTCACACGGCCGTCTTAGGGCTCGTGTGGAAAGTATGGTGCGGTGGTAGATCCCAGCCTCGAAGGGGGGAGTTGCTACAGCACGGCGACCGGGGCAGCTGTAACTGCCTAAGGGAGACACGGGGGTCCGCTCGTAAGGGGACAGAACCGTGGAAATACGCACAGGGGGCGTCCGCGCAGGAGGCCTTCTATTTTACCTGTGGAGCACCTATACCAGTACAGGGTAGCCATCAGGATACCCGCAGTGGCTTGGGTCGGCGAGTTCCTCCGCTGAACCGCGGACCCGGAGGGCTGGGGAGGAATCGACCAGGGTCCCGACTCGGAGTGGGGCGCCCTGGGAAGAAGGCGCACTACTTTACCTTGACGTCAGGAAAAGGGCGCTGGGCGCAAGCGATCCACCCGGCCGGTCGGTCTACGTGTTACCGAGTTCTACGAGCTCGGACCTGAGAAAACACGAGACGCAACCGACTCAACGCAGAGGTTGTAAAACCTTGCGAAGGTGTTGGGTGTTGCCCAACCTGCGGCTCTACAAATGTCTGCTAGGGAGGTGCCCTTGGCCAGTGCCCATGAGGACGCAACACCCCTTGTTGAGTGAGCTCGGACCCGTAAGGGTAGGGGCACGGCCTGGGTGTGATAAGCCAGTGTGATGGCGTCGACAACCCAGTGGGCGAGCCTCTGTTTGGAGACGGCATTCCCTTTCTGCCGTCCCCCAAAGCAGACAAAGAGCTGCTCAGAGCGTCTGGTGCTCTGTGTGCGGTCCAGGTAAATGCGCAAGGTGCGCACTGGACACAGCAACGAAAGGGCTGGGTCTGCCTCCTCCCGGGGCAGCGCTTGCAGGTTCACTACCTGATCTCGGAATGGTGTGGTAGGAACCTTGGGCACATAGCCCGGTCGCGGTCTTAGGATCACAGACGTATCTGCCGGACCGAACTCCAGGCAAGTGTCGCTGACAGAGAACGCTTGCAGGTTCCCGACCCTCTTAATGGAGGCGAGCGCGATCAGCAGGGCCGTCTTAAGAGAGAGGGCCCTGAGTCCAACTGATTCGAGCGGCTCGAAGGGAGGTCTCTGGAGTCCTGCCAAGACTACCGAGAGATCCCAGGAGGGAACTAGGCCTGGCCGGGAGGGATTCAACCTCCGGGCGCCTCTCAGGAACCTGAGGATCAGGTCGTGCTTACCCAAAGACTTGCCTTCTACAGGATCGTGGTGGGCGGCGATAGCAGCAACATACACCTTGAGGGTGGACGGGGACAGCCTCCTGTCCAGCCTCTCCTGTAGGAACAGAAGCACTGACCTAATCACGCATCTCTGCGGGTCTTTGGCTCGGGAAGAACACCAATCTGCGAACAAGCGCCACTTTAGGGCGTAAAGTTGCCTGGTAGAGGGGGCTCTGGCTTGGTTGATGGTATTCACAACGGTCGCCGGTAAGCCGGCTAGCTCTTCCGCGTCCCATCCAGGGACCAGACGTGGAGGTTCCAGAGGTCTGGGCGCGGGTGCCAGAGCGTGCCCCATCCCTGAGAGAGGAGGTCCTTTCTCAGGGGAATTCGCCAGGGAGGAGCTGTCGCGAGGAGCCTGAGTTCCGAGAACCAAGTCCGAGTGGGCCAGTAGGGGGCCACCAACGTGACTTGCTCCTCGTCCTCCCTGACCTTGCACAGCACCGGTGCAAGAAGGCTCACTGGGGGAAATGCGTACTTGTGTGCCAGCTGTGTGCCAGCGCGTCTGTCCCGAGGGAAGCCTCTGTTAGGGCGTACCAGAGCGGGCAGTGGGAGGTTTCCTGGGCGGCGAACAGGTCTACCTGGGCCTTGCCAAACCGTTCCCAAATCAGCTGGACCGACTGGGGGTGAAGCCTCCACTCCCCGCCGGGCAGGCGTTGTCGTGATAGCGCGTCCGCTACGACGTTGAGCTTGCCGGGGATGTGAGTGGCACGCAGCGACTTGAGTCGCTGCTGGCTCCATAGGAGGAGACAGCGGGCGAGTTGTGACGTGTGGCGGGAGTGTATGCCGCCTTGGCGATTTATGTATGCCACAACCGTGGTGCTGTCCGATCTCACGAGGACATGTTTGTCCCGAACAAACGGGAGGAACTTCCTGAGAGCAAGAAAGATTGTCAGCAACTCCAGGCAATTGATGTGCCAACGCAGCAGGGCCCCTTTCCAATGGCCCCTATACATAGCACCCCACCCAGACCGGGAGGCGTCGGTTGTGACCAGAACGCGTCGGGACACCTGCTGCAGGGGCACTCCTGCCCGTAAAAAGCAGAGGTCTGTCCAGGGTTGGAGTGTTTTGAGGCAGGCGGGGGTGATCCTTACCCGATGCGTGCCGTGGTGCCATGCTTGTCTCGGGACTCGAGTCTGGAGCCAGTGCTGGAGTGGTCTCATATGCATCAACCCCAGTGGCGCGGCCGCTGCGGAGGATGCCGTATGCCCCAGGAGCCTCTGAAAAAGTTTTAGAGGGACCACTGTGCCTGGCTTGAGGGAAGTGAGGCAGTCCAGCACCGACTGAGCACGCTCGCTCGTGAGAAGTGCTGTCATTGAGACTCAGTCTAACTCCAACCCGAGAAAAGAGATGCTCTGAACCGGAGTGAGCTTGCTCTTTTCCCAGTTGACCTGAAGCCCCAAACGGCTGAGGTGCCGGAGCACCTGGTCTCTGCGGATGCCGGCTACTTGTAGCGGGGCAAGGGCCGCCTCTGCGACCTTCGTGAAGACGCGAGGGGACAGAGACAGGCCGAAGGGGAGGACTTTGTACTGAAATGCCTGGCCGTCGAACGCGAACCGTAAGAAGGGTCGGTGTCGTGGCAGAATTGAGACGTGGAAGTACGCGTCCTTCAGGTCTACCGCTGCGAACCAATCTAGATGCTGAACGCCAGCCAGAATATTTCTCTGCGTGAGCATTTTGAACGAGAGTTTTAACAAGGCCCGATTGAAAACTCGCCAGTCCAGGATTGGTCGTAAGCCGCCGCCTTTCTTGGGTACAATGAAGTAAGGGCTGTAGAAACCCTTCCTCATTTCGGTTGGAGGGACGGGCTCTACCGCGCCCTTGGCTAAGAGGGGTGGGAGCCGGGCAAACTGAATTGCGTAACCGAGTCGAATGGTCCGGTGCAGCCAGCGTGATGAATTGGGGAGCGAAAGCCTCGCTTCCCAGCTCTGCGCTAGGGGCACCAAAGGGACGAGTATTTTGGACGTACCCGGCGGGGCCTCGCAGCGGGGTGGAACAGGTAATGCAGCATCGGGCGGCTTCGTTGCAGCCCGAGGCTGAGGTGCTGTGAATAGACTCAAAGCACTTACCTTGCTCCGCGCACCCGGCAGGGGGCGGGTTCGTGACTGAGGAGGAGGTCTGATGTTGGCGTCCTCTGGACTCGTCTGAACCAGCCGGCCGGGGGACAGTCATGGGCAGGCGGAAGGCGGGATCGCCGCGTCCGGTGTACCGGGACTGTCGTAATCTGAAAGCAGATTGCCGTGAGAACGGCATTTGTGGGCCAGGTGACCCAGAGGCAAAGGAAATAGCTCTGTTAATGAGAATGTGGGTACCACAGCCCCCGTCAGGGGGTGTGGAAACATGAAAAAACAAAGGATTCTCTTCCCGGCCCTCCACCGGCGGACGGAGCGGTCTTACCACCTCCGGAGCTAACATCTTCGGCTCTGGGTCGGCTGTCTCAGGAACGCTTGGGAGCCTTCCGGGTCCTGGAGGGGTTCGTGAGACAGGGGGCGTGCGCCGCCTGCGGGGTGCTCGACGCTGGGGCTGAGAGCTGGGCCCGGGTTGAGGCTGAGCAGGAGCTGGTTTCTTCGCAGGGGGACGCCCTCGGCGGGCAGACGAGGCAGGGCCCGTAGCGGCAGGTCTGCGGCGGGGCATCATGTGAGAGATGGCCTCCGTCTGCTTCTCCACCGTGGAGAACTGTTGGGCGAAGTCCTCGACAGTGTCGCCGAAAAGGCCAATCTGGGAGGCAGGTGCGCCCAGGAAGCGGTTCTTATCAGCCTCACACATCTCGACCAGATTGAGCCAAAGATGGCGTTCCTGGACCACTAGGGTGGCCATCGCCTGTCCGAGTGCCTGCGCTGTGGCCTTCGTCGCTCTCAAGGCGAGGTCAGTCGCTGAGCACAGTTCCTGCAGCACATCAGGATCAGGTCCACCCCCGTGCATGTTGAGTGCTTTGGCCTGGTGGACTTGCAGGAGGGCCATCGCATGCAGGGCGGAGGCAGCGCATCCAGCCGCACTGTAGGCCTTCGCGTTGAGCGAGGATGTTGTCCTACAGGGCTTGGATGGGAGTACGGGGCGGCCCCGCCAGGCGGTAGGGCTACCGGGGCATAGATGGTACGCAACTGCCCTATCGACCTGGGGAATCGCCCCGTATCCGTGGCGCTCTCCGCCGTCGAGGGTGGTGAGAGTGGAGCGGGTGGCACCTAGACGAGCGGAGAGCGGGGCTCTCCACGTAGACGTCAGCTCATCATGCACCTCCGGGAAGAAAGGAACCGGGGGGATGCGAGGCCGCGAACGGCGCTCCGCCCCCAGGAACCAATCAACCAACCGTGAAGGCTGTGGGGAGGATGGAGGGTTTCAATCCAACCCCACGCTCATGGCGGCCCGGGCAAGCATGTCGGACATCTGAGCGTTGGCCTCAGCCTGGGCCTGCTGGCCCGAAGGCGGCAGTCCAGGGGAGTCCTCGGCATCAGACGCCGCACTCTCCGATGCAGCGGCGAGCTCATCCGCTTCGGTGGTTGAAAGCAAGCCGCGACCGCAACGTGGTCATGGTCATGTTCTCGCAGTGAGAACATGAACCATCCACAAACGCCGCCTCGGTGTGATCGCGGCCCAAACACACGAGACAGCGCCTGTGGCCGTCTGAAGCGGAAAGCACACTACCGCATCCAGGAACGACACAGGGGCGGAAAGGCATCTTGAAAAAGACGCGTCCTTAAAAGGACGTTCAACGCCGCTGTGTTTGCTCTTTTAGAGAAATTACTCTTTTAATAGAAATTTACTCTTTTAATACACAGTGTGTGTGTGTGTCTGCGCTGTCGAAGCGCTCAGGGGCAACAATGCACGCCGTGCAATGTGAAGGAGAAAGCCGCTGTTGTGCGCCGTCAAGATCCAACAGCATGCAGATCGTCAGAGGAAACAGGAACGTTTATAGTGGTGTGTAACTCGCAGCAAACTGCAGACAGACCATCGGCTCCGAAGAAATTTTCTGAATGAACTCCCGTATTTGCGCCGCTTAAATACCCGTATGTCCGGGGGCTGGACATGCAAATACTGGCTGCCAACTCTCATTGGCCTTTTTTCATAGATCAGAGGTGGATATCGGCGCTCAAGAGAGACCCCTAGTGTCGCTTCTCTGACACAAAGTGGAGAGATCGACAGAAGGGGAACTTATTGCATGTAAACATTTGACCCACTGGAATTGTGATATAGTCAATTACCAGTGAAACAATTTTTGGAAAATGTCCTTCTGTCATGCACAAAGTAGATGTCCTAAACGACTTGCCAAAACTATAGATTGCTAATATTGGTTAAAAAAATTATTTAATGACTTCAACCTAAGTGTATGTAAACTTCTGGCTTCAACTGTAGATTTAACCACTGAAGTCTTATAGATTACTTTTATATTCTTTTTTTTAGCTTCAAAGTTATGGCCACCATTCACTTTTATTGAATAGACCATTCCTAAAAATATTTGTTTCTGTTCAGCAAAAGAAAGAATGTCATACACACTTGGCATGATGATAGAGTAAATGATGATAGAATTTTCATTTTTGGGTGAATTATCCCTTTAATAATGCTCAATCGCATAATTATTATTGATTATTTGAACAGACTAACAATGCGATGCAAAGACAACAGAAGATGTGCGTGTAGAAGCGTCCAAATATCTGTGACCACAACTGAAAATGCTTTTATTTGCCAATTTTTTTCTACTGAATGCAATTTTTTAATTACATATAATAGTACATGCATAGCAGTTTGAGTGAAAAGTTGAAATGAAAAAACTATACATGAATTAAAATGTTTTAATGTGTAATGTTATCCAAGCATGTGGTGATCCAAAGAGCATCTTGTTTGCTTAATTGAAAGAAAGGAAATTTGACCTAACATGGTCAATGTCACAAATTTGCTTATTTAATTAGAGATCTTAATTTTCCATCATAACGTTTCTTTGTTTAAAGTATCCTAAAATATTCTGCTTATTATTATATTTAAATTATATTTTGAATCCTATTTTTTCAATGTGGTTTCAGACTTTTGGACCCCACTGTATGTTCATATTGAATGGATTGGTGGACAGCCACATAATCACGCTGAATACTAGGGACTTAATTTGATGGCTTACCCAAGCAGTGCAAAAATGAATACTTCAAATGGCTGGAAAGGCACCTCTGCAGGATAGCTGGTTTTAAACAGGGCCTGGATGGTTTCTGTGGACATAGCTCAAATAAATATTTAATCATCTCTCTTAAATATCCTTCCTTTTTCTGGCTCTTGAATGAAAATAGAATACAATAAAGTGTTGCGCTACTCTCAGTTCAATCATATCTAAATTCAATAATGCCTCAATTCATAGAATCTCATGAGCCCATCTGACAGCAGTGTTATAAAGGAGGTTTCTATGAGGAAACTGGTACCATACATCAGGGGGCGCTGTAGGTAGTGTAAATGCTCTCACCTTGATCCCTACTACAAACAGACAGCAGCCTGAAGGTAATTGATCCACAAGCTGCTGCAAAGAAGCAGGGACAGTAATCTCTGACTGAATAATGAGTCCCTAACACCTCTATACTGAACAGAACACCTATGAAAGAAAAAGCGTCATAAAGATACAAGACAGGCATAGAGAGATCTACTCACTGTGTCATTAACAACGATGTAAATATGGATGTCATTACCTGAATATTTTGGGTTATTTCAGATGTAGAATGCAAACTCAGTGTGTACAGAGCATGATTAATTAATGAGAAGAGGACTGACAACTGTATTTAGCTTTAGTGGACAGTGAGTACAGAACTGGATTTTGCAGAATTGGAAACATATCTAGCAGCTGCGTGAATGTGGCTAGAGAAATAATGATTGAGTGATGAATTGGATTTCAGTTATGTAGCCACTGTATATATTCAAGGACTAAATGATATCATGTTGGTGTCAACTCACCACTAACTGGAGCCCCAAAACAGCTTGCGACGCCCACTGCTGCTGCCACAACCAGCATTTCTCCTTTAGCCACTCTCTATGAAACACAAATGCCGGTTCTTGTATTGTAAAATTATAGTAGGTTGCATGGTTTGTTTATTACAGTGCATTTTAGTTACCTGCTTTCCACCACTACAGGAAGCATGCAGACGATTCATGAATGCACCCACCATGGTAGATAAATGGATAAATGGACCCTATTGAAATTACAGGTTTTATTCCAAAAGTTCAAACTATTCAGATGTTAATTTACCTATACAGCTGCATGCCCTCATTTGCATCTAAAATAGGTGCTGCTTACCACTTTGCCAAGAAACACTGTGCTGCCGGAAGCTAGTGTGCATATCAGGCCAACCAGTTTAGCAAACAGATTAGAGAGGGACAGGTAATCTGGCATGTCCATCCCTAGAAGAATAGACCTAACCTCAGGTACACCAGAACCTGAGGGTTTAGAAAGGGTAGAATGTCTTCTCAAACAATTCTCAATTTTTCTTTAAAGATTTTTCTCCATGTTTTATTATATCAATGTAAAAACAAAATGCAACCATCTCTGTCACTGACCATTTTTACATGAACATGAAAATGACAAGTAGGTCTAATTAGGTAAAAGAATAGATTTTATGATTAATCTTGATCTTTTACTTTAAAGTTTACTTCAGTTTTAGTTGTGTTGACTATTATACAGTATGTGTTAAATAAATAGCAATTGAACTGCAAAGTTTAATGAATATTTTTATAATGTACTAAGTAAGAGGGTTCATTTCACAGGATCAAGACGAAATCTTTTCGGCATACAGGTGCGTATCGGCCTGCCTTCTGGAAAGAACCATCACTATTTCGTAATATATCGGCAGTTAAAAACAATGTTTAAAACATTAAATTACTACATAAATGGTTAGTAGTTATGATGTCGAGCTTTAAAATAATCAAATACATTTTTTTTTCATGAGTATTAATTTCACATTAATGTGTCAATAAAGGGTGTTCTACATATTATCTGTTCTCAAAGCCTCCTTTTTGTCACAATGACAGCATGATGCACAGTGCAAATCAGATTAATTCCTGCCTTTCATTCGTGTTAATTGGCTCTTGTAGTTTCCGATTCTGAAAGGACTTTCAGGCTTGATGGATCACTTTGCGGGTGCAATTTGATTTATTTGCATCTAAACCACCCTTTATAATGCTCATTTGGAGTTACGCCTCTAAATTGCATACTCATTTCCACAAATGCTGTCAACTGATCTGAACTTGTACTGCACCTGGAATATTTCTTTAATCAGAAAAGGTTTAGACATTAGGCATTTAAACATGGTCTCTGATAGAAATTCTTGATCTTATTTTATATCAGCATTCTGGATTTTTGAATATACTGGTGTGGTGAGTTACTGTTTGACCTGCAGAGGACGGGCAGATGCTGTGGGAGAAGCTGGTGGACAGGGCACAGACACAGGCTGGGTAAAGCACCCAGCATAGGAACTGCAGCAAACGGTGACCCTTAAGACCATCGTACAGCCATTTGTAAGCTAATAGGAGAGAATAACTGATGTAAATTAGTTATTTCTCATTATGTCCAATTTTACACTGAACTTTTCTTGAGTGACATTGTGGAACCACTCACCGTTGAGTAACTTGGCCACCGTCATGTCCATGAAGAAGCTCATTAGAGCGGTGAGGATCCCTAACAGGGCATAGCAATACCACTCCATGCCACCCAAAGAGACCATAGCCTTCTTCACATACAGCATACACTCTGATCAAATGCAATACACATTATGTACAGTTGTTTGGAATGATGACGTTTTGAGTTGATTCAAGAGTGAATGCTAAGCACAGCAGTGGAACTACAACTAGATGACTTCATAAGATCTAACCTCTGATCCGTGACCGGGCATGTTTCCATGGTTTCCGTGAGTGTTCATTAGAGGTGATTAGCTTTTCCTCTGCACTACCGGGGTCTGTTTTATTTTGATGTATGCACTGTTCTTCATTTTTTTCAGGACGGTCTACATCAACGCAAATCTGCTCCATTGTCTAAAATTTTACAACTTGCTTGCTAAATATTTTTTATTACATATATACAATGACAAAACACAAAGTTAACAGGAAGGCCTGGAATATTTCAAATCATTTAATATAATTTCAAACTAATTTCAATGTTCTTTATCCTTCTTTTACAAAACTAAAATACAAAGTTTAGAGAGAGCTCACCATTCAGCCTGTTGACTCATTCCCCATGAAAGACCATTGAGGTCAGTTTCAACTCCCAATCTGCTACCACCCCTAGCATTACCAGACATAGCATGAATGGAAAAAAATTAAGCTTTAACTTATTTATGGTGCACGTCCTCTCCTGCTTTGCCTCTGGGCATGCACTGGATTTAAACAATGTGAGATTGAATTTTCCCAGTTTGTTTTCTTTGAAATTAATTTTGATCTTGCAAATGTCATTCAGTTTTTGTGGCCTTTTGGAACTTTTAATTAGGTGGTTAATAAAATTAGGTGTGATACGTTGTGGATTTTTGCTGCTAAGAAAAAAATTTTTGCTGCTTGAAAGTGATAAAAACCGGCTGACCTTAAGAATTGTCCTCTGTTTACTTGTAACACTCACCTGCTGTAATGAGCACTGACTAAATTTCCTTACAGGTGAAAAGAGCAACATGAATTATAAAGTGTACCCAGATTTTGTTATCCATCGCATATTTTAGAATGTGACTACCCCCATATTTTCCCTGTTTGAGCAGATTCATATTGCATTAACCTTCTTTTAAGGTGAAAGCAATCAGGCATAACACAGACACACAATTGCATACACAGAATCATTTACTTGAATCGCTGTCTCACACAATCATTCATTTTCTACGAGTTAGTCTCTAAAATGATATGGTGCTACTGTGCAAATAATACTATAATTTTGACTATGTGACAGTTTGCCCATGGGGAATACATTAAGCTATTACACATAATTAAAACATATTACTGAATGATAATATGCACTAACTCAGAGGATAAATTAATATTTTCTAACAAATAACAGGATGCATTTTTCATATCAGTGAAGCCCTTAATATCCATACACAGAAGAAATCAGGGACGTGAAATAGCATTTAAAAACCTTTATTCCTGAACATGTTCATACAACTCACTAATTTAGCTGAAGGCACACTTAGGATGTTGTTTTAATTTTTAAAAGTGATATGGTCCATGAATATTGTTGTCTCTACACTATGTATAAAATACAAAGTAATGGATCACTCTGTCATATCGACTTAAAAACTATTTTAATGTGCTTTGATTTTAACCCTTATGCTTTGAACGAAAATTCCTAACAACTGTATCCATCTTACAACCATTTAGTAATACCATAGCAACCACTTAGCAATACCCAAGAAACCAACCAAAATCCCCTGACTTTGGATTACTACAAACATACGTACCATAAAAATGCAATACATTACTTTTACATATTCATTAATTTTTTTTATTGTTTTTTGGATTTTCTCCCCAGATTGGCATGCCCAATTCCCAATGTGCTCTAGGTCCTCGTGGTGGCATAGTGACTCGACTCAATCCGGGTCGAGTCACTATGCCTCCGAGTCTGAGACAGTCAATCTGCGCATCTTATCACGTGGTTTGTTGAGCGCATTACCGCAGAGACCGAGCACGTGTGGAGGTTCCAGCTATTCTCCGCGGCATCCACGCACAACTCACCATGCGCCCCATTTAGAGCAAGAACCACATTATAGCGACCAGGAGGAGGTTAAGCCAACGTGACTCTACCCACCCTAGCAACCGGCCAACTGGTTTCACAGGAAGCCTGACTGGAATCACTCAGCACGCCCTGGATTCGAACTTGCATCTTTACTTGCTGAGCTACCCAGGCCCCCACATATTCATTTATTAACGCTTTAAGCTCCAAGGGTGTTTTTAAAGAAGTCCAGTTTCAGTAGCATACCTAAAGTAAAATGCGTTTGGTATCATGATGAGTGTTTGGTATAATTTTAAAGAAAACTTTTCTTTTTTTTTATGATATAGTTTATGATAAATTCTGAGACTCTCAGCATAAGAAACTGCTTTAAAATTTAAAAAAAATGCGCCAAAATTATTATATACCTCAGGGTGTATATATACAATAAGGTGGCTCTGCTTTTGTTTTGTTCCCAATCATATCACCTGTAACTGAGTAAAAATTTGTGTTGGTATGACAAAGCAATCAAAATATATAGCATTAAACTAATTATTTATCCTAGTGTCCAAAAATGTCTCCAAACAAATAAAACATAATTATTTTTCAAACAAACTAATTACACATGCAAACTCAACAATGACTAAAGGTTTGCAGCGCATGCAGACATGATTTTATTGATGAGATTTCACAGAATGAGTTTCATTCTGACACATTTGAGTCATCATTGAGTCTGTATCATGTAACTGGCGCCATCTTCTATCATTGATTAGTGTCATATGTCATTAGAGTGACTGACCACATAACTCTCTGCCCAAATATGGAGGACTATCACCACTTCATGTTTTGTGTAGATTATCTTTAGATACAGATTACTTGGTGTGTTTGAAAGATAATCCCCTCCTCTAAGTAATGGTATGTGATAATGTTCTGTTTATTTTTTTGTGAACTTTTTTAAAGGATTTTTTAAAAAGTCATTTTCTGGAGATTGCAAGGGTGAATTTCCATTTGTATCTTAGGTTGAACAACTGTCTAGGCAATGGGGTGGATTAGAGGTGCAGTATTTTAAAATGCTAGTATAACTGCACAAATAACTGATTTTGGATAGCAATAAGATTATGTGAGTGAGTATAAATATAAAACATAAAGTATACATATAAAAATGTTCCTTCATATCTTGCAGCCCTATAGTGGTCAGTTCTAAACCTGTTTATTATTGTTACGATCCCTGGTTGTCTGCCCCGTGTTTTCCGTGTCACCGTCACCATGTTCCAGTCTGTCATTGTTCGCACCTGTTTATCGTTTGTAATCATCCTGTCCTTGTGTATTTAAACCCTGCTGTTCCTCCATTCCCTTGTCGTTCGTTGTTCCCACTGTTTTGATGTTTCTGGAAGGTCTACTCTGTCTCAACTGTTGTGATGTCGCTGATGTTTCTATGTTAGCTCTCATGCCTTCCCGTGATCATTGTTCCTCCAGTGTTTTCGTGTTTCAGTTTCGGTTTACCCATCATGGTTATTTCCTTTGTTCCTGTTTTGTCTGTCTTCACGTTTTTTCAATAAATCCGCACGTAGATCCAACCTTCTCGTCTGCCTCTGCCTTCGTCAACAATCATAACAATTATTAAGAGAGATAAAAAAGGGGGGCAACAGGCTAATATATTGTGGTAGGTTAGAGAAATGGTAAAATGAGACTATATTACCAGACTAACGTTCTCATATTTACTTAATACCAACAATTTAAATATTAGATTCCTTGCAATGCCCCTACCAACTTTCAAACCAAATCTACACCCTTGAATGTGGAGAATCCAAAGGCATTTTGACCATATACACGATTAAGAGTAATTGTTCACTGTTTCAACTCTTAAACAGGTTAAACATTACCCAAACGTAACAGGAGGGTTAAAAAAGATCCTTCAATTCCCTTGATTGTTTTCTCTGACTCCATACTCTTTTGTGCAATCAGCAAAAACTTAATGACAAAAAGTGAAATTGCTGTTCATTTGAAATCTGATTGAAACCCCTGATCAGTTTGGAATAGTTTTATCTCCCTAGCAAACTCAATTTGCAGTTCCCATGTGGAGTGTCTGAATCAAAGGGTGAATACGTATGTGTGAAATGTCACAATGATATTGCTTGCCTCACTCCATGACTGATGAGTGGCTACCCTCTGTCCTTCTGTATTCTGTTCATTTCCCCTGTCGGCATTCATCCTTTTCTCTCAGACGGGTCCAGCCACCAGGTTGAGCTTTATAGAATCATGACAGCCAAAATCAAACAAGCCAACTGATTTGTGAATATATTAACAGAGGTGTATGAATGCAGCCTTTATTCTCTCAGCATTTTTTATTGTATGATTTGGTTTGGTACTATAATTTGATCCCCTATTTTGTGCATTTTGTGATTGTGTCACACAGACCCAGCTAAACCAGCCAGTCATATTAATAATCCTATATTTATAATGAATAGCAGCTGAGAGCAACACAAACACAAGCTCTATCTATCTCTTGAGCTTCTCTATGGTCATATATGTTTACATTTGAATGTGAATACATGAGTATAGCTTTTACTAATAATTATACATTTTAAAATAGTTTATTACACAAATTTGCTAGTAATGATTATACTGCTGACTGATCTCTCTCTCTCTCTCTCTCTCTCTCTCTCTCTCTCTCTCTCTCTCTCTCTATCCCGAACAGAATCAAATTAGAAGAGCTGCATTGGTGACACATGCTGTAGTTGGACAGTGTTTCACAAAATCTTTTTACTATAAGTACCTCCTCTCAGCACCATCAGTACTAAATCAAATTTAACATTATCATTAATATTGTTTATTATTGAGCAATCAGTATTGGTTTCTTCTATTAACATCCCTTTATCAAATACAGATTTTTTGATTAAATTCTTTATATTTCAGGTATAATGTCTGTTTTGCTTACATATGAGCTAATCTTTCATTAACTTTCAGCTAATGCTGTTATTTATACAGCGGACCTTCTAACTTAGTACATAACTAAATGTAGCTTTTTTTTTTTATTTACAGATTCCATGTATTCCACCAATAAATATGAAGATTTCCAAATTTATTCTGATTCAATGCAGATTAATTTGGGTATATTTCAGTTATATTGTGCATTTTGCTCACACATGAAAGAAATTCTCTCTCAGGAAATGTTGGTAATTATACAAGGGACCTTCTAACTTTTAGCTTTTTAAAAATTAGCAAATTCCATGAATTCCATCAATAAATATGATGTCTTGAAATTGCATATATTAAATAGCATATATATGTTTTATTTCATGTTTATTGTTAACATGCATAATTTGAACTATTTACAAGTTTTTACATTGAGATATAGAACAAGAACTAAATCTGTACTGTCTCTTTAAGACTACCGGCAGTTCAGCCAGTAACCGCATATTAAGAGATTTGAACTTTTTTGTTGGTTTTGATCAACAAACTGTAAAGAACAAAAAATGAGACATTATTCAGTGACAAATGGATTGTGTAGATTTCACCTCGGGACACAGACACACTAACCGAGTCAAACCAAACTTTTACTCTCAACAAGCAGTGAGAAGATCTTGGTGCCTAGATTAAGAGATTGATATCGGGATTGTTCAAATGCAGATTGCGATCAATTGGAAAATCAAAATTTCACAAAGGTCCTACGATATCTTGCAAATTCAGTGCTGACGGGAAGAAACTGTGTGACACAGTCTCTAGTGTGTGTCAGGGACACTAGAATTGTTGTAATGGAAAGCAACACATAGGCTACAAATACTTTTATTTTATTGTTTTAAAACCATATATTTCCAAAGTTCTTTCAGTGTGATGAACATCCTAAACTATAAATTCAAAGGAGACATAAAAAGTAATGTAATGAAGGGTAAACCATTTGAAATGAGCATTGATTGAGCACTGAGTAAATAAAGAGGCTATTATTAGAAACTCTCCTCCAAAAACAAATGCCACCTAATCCGTTTTCCTAATGTCATCTGTCCCTCAACAACACTCTCTCATCCGCATTCCTTCCATCTTTCAGTTAACCCTGTGTTTGAACTTTCATTCCTCAACCTTGCTTTTTATAAAGAGATAAACACCCTCAGGACATTTACTTACTGTAATTATCAGATAGACAGTAAAGACTCTGACAATTTTCAGTCAAAAGACTTTCAATAGAGTGCAGTTGCAAACCATGGCAAATTACTCTGGATGGAAGGTTTGAGATAAATGGATGGAGAGGACGCAGACTGGAAGAAAAGAAGGGAATAAATAGCTATTTCAGGAAGCGAGTGTCTGGAATGCCAGCTGTTGACTTAACAACCCCACCCCCCTCCTCGCTCTCTATCTCCCCCTTTCCTATCTTTAAGTCTTTGTCAGAGCCCCTTCTCAACATCAAGCCCTCATCACACAAAATTTTTCCGACCACCTCTCCCTTACACGATAAATATAGCACACTGTCATCCTACAGTTAACACACACACATGCATGCACATCTACAAAACTCACAACCTACACCCATATATAAGACGGTCAGATAAACAATACCCACAGACGACAGCTCAAGGGAAACACAGCTAATACAATTTGTGAGAGGAGTTTCGTACAAAACAATACTGAGTTAAGAGGGGAACAATATTGAGAGTGGATTCGCATTGTGCTTTGAACAAGGACAGGGTCAAAACGGCCTCATTTATAAACTTTGTGCTCACCTAGTCACTTTGAAGCTCTAGCTGGATATTGGTTCAAATCAACAAAACCATTTAAACACTAATGAGTGTGACCAACTCCTCTGCCTATCGATCGGAGCGCAGTTACCACCAGGCATCTTCCACTTCCTCCTCATCCTCAACAAACCCATACATGGAGAAGAGCCGGGGACTTTTTGCTGAGGACTTTGGATCTTTCATGTGTCCAAATGATGCTTTGGGATTTCCAAGTGAGTTACAAAACCCAGTTCCATTTCTTTCTGAATCTATATATTGAAGTGTTTATCTTTGAGTAAAATGCAATGCTTTAACTCAAAAACATAAATTAACAGTTCCATTTTTTTCACAGTTCTACTCACATTCTTATGTAAATAATGACATAGTGCACATTGACAATGACAAATGGGACAAATGTGTTGAATATATGAGGCCTAAAAGGATTAATGTATAGTAGTATATTAGTATATGCATTTCACAAAAGACTTCAAGACTGTATGAGACATTTGACTGTTTTTTTTTTACATATGTGGCACAAACTTATGCAGGCAGTTGTATTTTACTGTTCACACAGCTGTGTCCAGGCATGTGTAAAAGTATGTGTTAGGATAAACACAACAGATTAATATGCTGAATGGCATGTGAGTGCCCTATACAAGGGCATCTGGGGGGCAAATTGAGGGTGACTTCAGAGAATATTTGGACCAGAGCCAAAACGGTGACTTCACTGTTGGAGAATGAATCAAGTGACGGTGGAGTAAAGATTTGGCAGCCTGTTGCTAAGTGATGTGATATATGAATATGAATGGTTAGTAGTCTGTTAGTGTTGAGTTCACCAAGGCAAATTCCCACATGTGGGAAAAAGTGGCACATTAATACACAATAATTCCTGTTTGCAATAAACTGTAGTGGTGCTTGTGTATAGCACAGTATTCATTTCACAGCCATTTCTGCTCAGTCACAGCGTTTAATTTTAGCATCATGAGGTTGTCACTGAAAAATGCCTGATGAACATATTGCAGAGGAGCATCAAATTCTTTCCTCGTCCTCTAGTTCCATTTAGTATAAGATATTACATCACATTTTATGGTTTTCTAGACAGAACAGGGACAACTGGAAACATCAAGACACTAGGAGACACATACCAATTCACAGTGGATGTCCAAGACTTCTCACCTGAGGATGTCATAGTCACCACCTCAAACAATCAGATTGAAGTTCATGCTGAAAAGGTAAATATACAGTTTCTCCTAATAGAAATTGCACGGTCCTTCTCTATTGCATAAACCTGTATTTCAATCAACAGCTTGCTACAGATGGCACAGTGATGAACACATTTACCCATAAATGCCAGCTACCAGAGGATGTGGACCCCACCTCTGTGAAGTCGTGTTTAGGGGCTGATGGAACTCTCACTATAAAGGCACAGAGACACCCTGCAAAACTGGAGCATGCACAGACGTTCCGCACAGAGATCAAAATATAGATATTTCCCCTCCTGCAGTGTCTGAGCTCCTGTTTCACTGTGATAACTGACCTTGAAAATAGTTACTAAATCCTGCTGTGTCATTCCACCATGACCTCCTCTCATTTCTTCTCTGACTTGGATTTTAACCCTAGAAAGCACATGTAACTTTAACCCCCTAAAATGCATATCTGAGTTAAAGTTACAGGCAACAAATTACTCATGTTGTCAATGCAAATACATTTAAATACATTAACTTTTTTGGGTGTTTTAATTGGATGATAGGCCTCCATTAATCAATATATTTTATTCTGTGGAGTTGAACCTTGCTACATCAATTGAAAGTGGTGAATATGATGATTAAAAGTCCCTTTTAATGGGAAAGTTCCAAAAAATTTAAATTCAGTCATAATTTACTCACCCTTATCCCATCCCAGATGTGTATGACTTTCTTTCTTCTCCTGAACACAAATGAAGATTTTTTTGAAAATATTTAATGTAGGTTCATACAATGCAAGTGAATGGTGGCCAGAACTTTGAACGTGCAAAAATTATATAAAGGCAGCATATAAGTAATCCATACAACTCCAGTGGTTTAATCTATATCTTCTGAAGTGATATGATAAGTGTGAGTGAGAAACATATCAATATGTAAGTCCCTTTTTACTATAAAACTCCACTTCCACTTTATTGTTTTTGGCGATTATATGCATTCTGCATTCTTCATTAGTTACTGGGCAGGGAGGATCAATTATAGTAAAAAAGGACATAAATATTGATATGTTTCTCACCAACATCAAACAGCTTCTGAAGATATTAATTAAACCATATCTACAATTTTGTATGAATCTACAGTTTATATATTCTTCTAAAAACATCATCATGAGATGGAGTAAATAATGAGAGAGTTTTTAATTTTGGGTGAACTATTTAATTATATATATATATATATATATATATATATATATATATATATAAGCAAAGAACATTAAAAACACTTTTTACATGATCAAATACACCTTTATTGAGGTATTCCTGGAGTAAGACGATAGGACACTTGTGAAAAATACAGCAAAAATATCAGGCACTAAGGGCCACATACATGTATTTAAAACATTCAACACAAGTGCACTGCTAACTTCCCCTGCTAACTACACATAAAAGAGCAATGCAACACATTCCCAAATGTGAGAAACTTTATTAATTGAACGAAATCAAATGTTTCATTTTCTAAATGTAAAACTGTGTTGTGTGTGATTAAAAATGCTCTTTCAGAATAGAACCAGAACACATTTGATTTATCCTAGATGAATATTTGCTATAAATATTTTGATCTTGTGAGTCAATGATTTGGTCCTTGCCTACTTCCATTAAAGAGGACATCATGAGCAAACAGGTACTCTATGTGCCTGTAAATATTTTTTCTATATATAGCATCCACCATCATTATTCAGTCTTACTAGTCATCTATTTTTGTGCTTTATGTCATCCGTCAACCTGTCACTGATCTGTACCAGATAGAAATTTCAACAGTTATTGTACATGTCTCTTTCTAGTGTCTAAACTTGCTTGTGTTAAATTAATAGTTTTATATGATATTTTTGCTTTCTAAAGCTGGAAATGAAATGACCATCCCATCCTCCTTTCAACTGAATAAATAATTCTTCCATCAACATGAATGATGAGACACTAAAAATTACTATAAATTATATACAAAAATAGGAGCATAAGAAGTGTTCAAGCAATCTTAACTTTTTTTTCACAAGATTCAAAAAGGCAGAAACATAAAAATACATTAAAGATATTTTTTTGATTATGGGAACAAGGCACATCATCTTTTTCTAATGTGCATACATACATACATGTGCATTCAAGTCAATTCATGTCATTTTTACTTGTATAACGCCTTTCACAACACACATCGTTTCAAAGCAGCTTTACAGAAGATCAGACATTAACAGAAGATAAAACTGTAATATCTAAAATGTCTGTGAGTCATCATTGTGTAGTTTGATAAAATATGATTGTGAATTGTTTAAAAATAAGTAATTAAATAATAATTGTATTTATAACCCCAGAGAGCAAGCCAAATGCTACTTAATTAAACCATAAGATGCTGGTTAATGGAGAAAAATAACCTTGGGAGAAACCAGACTCACTGTGGGGGCCAGTTCCCCTCTGGATAACATCATGAATACAATGACAATATTACTTGAATGGTGCAAGTTGTGGTTTAAAATGATTAAACAAAGTAAGTGTTAAGGGTCAGTGTTAAAACAAAGCTTTAGTAAGAACTGTAAGATTAATGACTAATGTATTTGAAGTCCATCCTGGATTAACTGCAGAAATTCACAGAAATTGTCCTTGTGAGTTGGCTGATGAAGTGTTTTGTTGGCAATTAGTTGATAGTCTATGTATTCCATTTCAAGAGTGTAATCCATCATTAGATCGAGGTGATGCAGGCAGAGATCAGTGAGGTGCATCATAGTTCAACCTGGACGGTAATTTCAGTGAGGTCTATCCTAAATCCAAGGTTCAGGCAATGGCATATGAAGTATCCCATGTTTTTGGTTGGTGTTGGCATCAGTTAATCCTCTGATACTTAACGGCAATGCATTAAAAAGTCAATCAAATCACTTAAAATAGAAAAGCTATTGCATTTTGTTTCACAGCAGTCGAGTTATTAACTTAAGATTTACACTTATTGTATTTCTAGACTGAGCTATATCAGGGCAATCATATTTTAAAATAACTCGTGGCAGAGTTTAAAATGCAAAAATGACCCAAATTCAAACCAATTGCTTTCTATTTTATGCACATTTCCACACACCGTTTCCATGATGAGATCACTGTTTTTTAGGGATGGGCAGATCGATACTAATGTATGGATACTTCCGATATGATATGAATATCTGTCCTCACATAAAAATATAGATTCTGAAGTTTTTTTTAACTATTGATCTTATTTAGATAACATGAATATTAATAATATTGTATTAACCATGACTAGTAACCACGTTATTTTTTGGCAGTAACAAAGGTTTTGATACAGATAACCATGCTTTTGCTACTGTAGGATCCATATTGTCACTTCGTTATAGTAATAGTAGCCATATAACAATATCTATGGTTCATTTTGTGGGTTTTATATGTTGCTTATACTTATTTTTAAATGGTAAATAAAGCAGCCTAATATTTTTAAATGGTAAATAAAGCAGCCTAATAATTTTCCAATATAAAAAAAGTTATCCAAAGAATTCGTAAAAAAATAATTTATTAGAGGTATCGGTATTGGTTTCTGGCCTATCTCGATACTGGCCTAAAAGTTCTTGGTATCGGATCAAAAGGAAAATAAATTGTGTCGCTCTGCCCTACTGTTTTTAATAATAGCTCAAGATCGCTATCATGTGGTCAAAACAATAACTTGCACGTTCGCGCATGCGCAGATGTGCTAACGCGTCAGCCATTCGCTCGGCCACAATCAATCGATCAGAGAGCGGAAGATGGCGGCGCATCGAGGCTGAGCGTCGAGATCGATCACCGAAACACTCGATAAGACGGAACAGGTGAAGTCTGTGAAAGCTAAAAATTCGTCCATCCTATAAGGAAACGAAGGTAAAACATGACACAATCTTCTAATTTATTTTAGGACCATCCTTCAGAGTAATGTTTAACCGAAAACGTGGGGAGGGATACAAGCAAAGATATGGCAGGATTTCAACCCCTCTGTGCCAGCGCCATCTTGTTCCAGCAGGGCCAGGCACGCTGAATTAATCCCTGAGTAGAGAGAGAGGGGAGTTTGAGTGAGAGAGAGAGGGCTCGTAATCAATCCGCAACATCGTCAAACGTATTTCTGTGCGGGAAAAGCGCAGTTCCACATCAGCAGATCCCCTAGAATTATTTATTGTTAGCTCATACAATCAGACATCATAGCGCTAATTGTCTTGGGCTGTTGATGATAGATTGAATTTGACTGCAGGACTGAGCGATTTAAGAGATAAACGTCTCAAAGTCACACACTCATGTGTCTTATATAATAATAATGTTTGTTTAAATAATAATGAAGTGTTTTGGGTGATTTATGTTTTTCGATGCACAGGTATTGAATTATAACGAGACAGATGCACCATAAAGGGGCTACTACATTTGCATGGAAGATTAGATAAGTATATTCAGAGGAATAAACGTTAGCAATAATCAGATGTGTATTAAAATGTGACAAAATTACATTTAAACCGACTTGTGATTGTAACCAGAGTGGGAAGTGTTTTTGATACGGACAAAACAGCAGTGTAGTTGGCTGTCAACACTGGACTGGGATTACAGAAAATGAGAATAAATATGTAGGTTTGACAAAGTCAACATACTCTTATTCAATAGACATGGTTAAGGTTTTTTTTTAAATCCCAGACCAAGCCCAAAATTATCAATTGTAACTCCTCATAGCACTTTCAAGCTACATCAACCAAACTTGGCACAGACCTACAGGCTGTTCTGACATTAGTTCCTTTTCCACCATCGGGCTGAATGGTTCTGAGCATGGTGAGGAACGGTTCCAGTAGCATTGCCACTTAAGCACGGTTTGGCACGGCAGGATTACAAACTGTTCTCGAGCTCAGAACCAGATTTAAAATGTGTAGACCCACGATTGTCAATATTCCAATGCTAGGGTAACTTGTTTTTTTCTAGGTAGCTGTGGTGAGGTTAATAAAAAAATGAAATAATTGAGTATGGTTGGTGTAACTTCTGATTTTAAGATGATGGTTTAACTACGTCTGTTTCTCAGCCATTTGTCCTCCATGAAGTTTAGAAGGTTCACATCAGCCAGATTTGTCATGAATTTCCCTCTCGCTCTGCACCCACCCCCAATCCTGTGCATGCTCAAGAACCACCCTCTGTTGCTGATTGGCTGGAGTAGTGTTGCATGGATCTGTCCATCCACTTTGTTTTTGTCCCATTCACTGAGCCAGGACTGTGTACAAATACTAGATTTTCAGCCCACTCACAGAATGGACAGCTAGCAGATTGTGAGGAGATATTTGCAGGATTTGACAAAAAGTGTATTGGATTAGAATTTTCGAGTGCACCTTTAATTTTAAATTTACCTTTTCTGAAGCTAATTTGCCCACATTTTTGGTAATATTTTCAAATTTACCCTTATTAAAGTCCTTTAAATGGTTACTTTAAGCTTAAACACTGTAAAAATTGTATTTAAATACAACAAACAGATCAACTAAAAATATACATCTGGAACACCTGTTATGAATTTCTCACATGAGTTTGCAGCCATGACAGTTTATGATGCGAGTGTTGTCAGATTTTACTGCTGATTTTAAATATGTTCTTTGATCATAATCAAAGTAGATAGGAGCTGCACTTGTATGCCACTCTTTTACATAGAAAAATTGCTGCCCAGCCTGCCAGAGAGCATTCGAAATATGGCCGTCGAGTGGACAGACTTGCTAAAAAAACTTTGTTAAAACTCATATAATATAACAGTATATTACTCATATCATATTTTGTCAATAAATGTCCTTTTGTAGTTAGTCTGGAAATTTTTACCTTTCTGTATATTCATGTTCAGTGTTATACAACCCCTCATCAAACGATAGTAAACCTCTCGCCTTTTTCTCTTTGTTTTCCATTTTGTTATACAGCCATGTCTTTCCTGTGCTAATGCAGAGTAAATACAAGGGGAAAAAGTACACCTAAAGCTGCAGTATTGGCACTCGCTCCAATGTTTACTTCTCACGCCGTCACCAACTGACGTATAGTTCCATACATTCAAGCACCACAGTGGAACAAGAAACCGTAACCATGCCAACTGGCCTAAATCAGCACAGTTTTGCCACGAGAACCATTCAGTCCATTGGTGGAAAAGTGGCTTTAGAGTGCTAGCCTATGTCTTTTCTAACTGATTGGAATTGCAGTTTCCACACAGCTGATGTTCAAAAATGTGAAAAAATTCCATAGACTTACATTGATGGAAAGCTCAAACTGACCAAAACTATTCAAACATTCAAATTCAAATATTCAAATCTATCTTTTTAAAACTTTTAGGCCAGGCTCTTGACAAAGTTATCTATCTATTCTATATAACTTCACTAAAATTACTTGTTTTTAAAAGCATAACTAAAGGGACACAATTTGTTATAATTCATATCCTTTTTTTTTATCACACATCAGGGTGCTCCTATCTGAATACCTTAAATCCCCTCATCAGTTATGGAATTTCCCTGGCATTGTGTGAAAGTCCTTGGGCAACTAAACGAACAACGTCAATTGGGTCTTCTTTGTGACTGCACATTTGTGGTGGATGGAGTAGACTTCAAGGCGCACAAGGCAGTTCTGGCAGCATGTAGTGCTTACTTTCGCACTCTCTTTTTAGACCAGAATGATGTCGTTCATCTTGATATCAGCAATGCCGCAGGTAGGCTTGCTTTCTTATGGAGAGCTTTAGATAAGCTGACACTTATATAGTATGTTCAATTGTTTAAAATTGACTAAATATTATTATATATTTATATATATATATATATATATATATATATATATATATATATATATATATATATTTATACATATATCATTTTTGTAATGTTTTACAGGTCTTGAGCAGGTTCTTGAGTTTATGTACACAGCAAAGCTGACTCTGAACTCTCAGAACTTGGAGGACGTGCTTGCTGTAGCTACTTTCCTTCAAATGCAAGAAATTGTCAATGCTTGTTCTGCTTTTCAGTCAGTGGCTGTCCCTTCATCATCTAAGCCTGGTTAGTGTAGTTCACATTCTTGTATGTAGGTAATTATAAAAGGTACTGTAACATGTTTCTCATGGATTTTCTTCCTCCTGTTTGCTCATGTGAAATAATAGTAAGAGAGCCTGTGGAGGAACAACCAAGATCTGTAAGGAAAACAGAGGATACAACATCCGACGAGCAGCAGGAGACTCATGCCATAGCTAGGAATGCGGCACCTGAAGTGAAAGAAGCTCCTTCACAATCTGAGACAACAGAAACTCAGGAGGTTGCATGCAACACACCTGAGAAGCAAAGCGCAAAGACCCAGAGAACTGTAAGCAAAGTTTGTGGGCCGTCCAAGCTCAGCCACCCCACCAGACAAAAGAAAGCAGCCAAGACAGAAATGGAGGAAGAGAAAGCCGCAAATGAGATTCCACAATATCAAGACGACCCTTCTGATGCAGACTACACTCCCAGTCAGTATCCCTTCTATGTCCTTGTAACGCTGTTCAATGGAAAGGAGGAGGCGAGAACCAGCTTGACAACATAAATAATATTTTAATTATAAACTTAAAAGACAACAACACACACATGACGGACATGTCCGTAAATTATCTCTCTCTCCCGCACCATTCTCCGCAGTCGGCCTTTATTCCTCTCGGAGGCTTGATTAGCCTGATAAGGGACCGGGTGTGTAGAATCACAACTGGCCCCGCCCTCCGCCCTGCCACATTCCTCCCTCATTCTCTCAGGCTGGGGAGCCCCTGGCATGATGTACACCCCCCCCCCCTCTTTCCTTGGGGAGGGGCGTGCCTTCTGCTGGCAGGTCATCCCCATCTACCTGGAAGAGGGAGGGGACAAGGGGAGGGAAACAGAGATAATTAAATGGGGGGGTACTTCCTGTAACAGTGTAGTACCCCCCAAAAAAACACTGTAAAATTTAAACGAGAGGGGAAAGGCCAATTTGAAGTGGCAGTGAGAGAGAGATGAAAAAAAAAAACGTACTCACCGGTTCTCAGATACACCGTCGCATGGTCCTCGATCACTCCTCCACCCTCTTAGGCGGACGACAGCCGCTCCTCCCCTGGTGGACCGGAGTCAGCTTCACGACCCCCGGCGGAAAGAACACCCCTCCGCATTCATGGCGACTCCTGGGGACACTCCTCTGCCCCTGGCAGAGGCGGTCTGGGAGTCACTTCCCTCCTCCCCTCGCGGATGGCGGTCTTCTGTCGACTCCTCCGCGTTTCTGGGGAATGGCAGGGCACTCCTCCGCCCCTGGCAGCGGCTCCTTGCTCCAGGCGGTCGGGGAGTCCAGTCCCCACTCGCCTCGCGGACGGCGGCCGTTCATCACGTCCGGACGGTCGGACTACTCCCTCCCCCGGCGGATGGCAGCGGCGCTCCCCTGGGTGGACAGCAGTGTCAAGGACTCTGCGACGGGCATCCCTCTTCCTTCCCGGATTTCGGCACCAGTGTAACGAATCAACAGTGTCAGCTTTCAGGGTTCTCTCTCTCTCTCTGGGCACTCATCATCTCTTTTATGTTTCGCTCCGCATCACTATAACAAGACACAGGTGTTAGGGTTCATTACAAACCAGGTGACAAGCCTTACCACTCTCTCTCTCCCGCAGACCGACACATGACCACGTCCCCATGCCATAGTCCTTAGTGCTTTTGCAAATGTTAGCCATCTTCCAATACAGTGTTTATATACTATGTCTGCTCTTACAGGATACTCCCAGAGGTTAACAGCTAAACAGTCTTATGTTAGCAGAAGGAGAAGCAAGTCGAAATATGCTACTGTTCACCCATCCACACAAGGTAAACATCTGCTTTATATAAGAATGGTTAATTAGGTCACAGTATTTTTCTAACTGTTAGCATTTTTGTTAAACAGTTGAAGACAGTGAGGAAAGCATGTCGAAAGCTGAGATCGTGGAGATCATTGGAGAGGAAGATGATGGAGAGGATGAAGGAGAGGAGGAAGTGGAGGAAGAAGGAGAAGAGATGGAGACAGAGGATGGAGAAACGACAGGTTCGGAGGAGAAGAGCCTGAAGTCTGGAGCTGAGCGCAGTGAATCCAAAGCTTATGGCTCTGTCACACACAAATGTGAGGTAAGTGACACTTCGGTTTCATAATTCTAAGACTACAGTATTTAAATCTCCCCTTTGTTCCTATAAGGATGTAGCTATAAATCTAATGTTTCATGCAGGACTGTGGGAAGAAGTTTACGCACGCAGGCAACTTTAAACGTCACATACGTATTCACACTGGTGAGAAACCATTTAGTTGCAGAGACTGCAACAAAGCTTTCTCTGATCCAGCTGCCTGCAAAGCACATGAGAAAACACACAGGTAAGTCTTTTATACAAATAGTGTGCTTCTCTATTGTGACAATCTTACCCTCTTCACTATCTTAATGAAGAAAAACGTCTCATCCAACATCACTCTGTGTCTACAGTGTAACAGAATGACACAACAAAACTATAAAACTTTCATTATAATGAACGAAGAAATGCAACATTGAAGGACTTGTGGTGTTGAATGCTTCATTGATTATAAAGAGCATTACAATTTGTCGTGTCAGGTGAATCACATTGTGTGCTATTGTCTTCACACATTTGCATGCCCACTCTATCTCTCCAGTCCTGTGAAGCCATACTGTTGTTCCACATGTGGAAAGAGTTACCGGCAGATCAGTCTACTGAACCTGCACAGGAAGCGGCATACAGGCGAGGCGCGGTATAGCTGTGAGGACTGTGGTAAGCTTTTTACCACATCTGGAAATCTGAAGCGGCATCAGCTAGTGCACAGCGGAGAGAAGCCCTATCATTGTGAATACTGCGAACGGGCCTTTTCTGATCCCACCGCTAAGATGCGGCATCTAGAGACCCACGACACAAACAAAGGTCACAAATGTCCACACTGTGACAAGAAATTCAACCAGGTGAGGGATAAATGTATACCCATGTTGAGGACAGAGCTGCCTTTTTTTTATTGTGGCAAAATTAGTACTGAACTTACAAATGGAGTTGATTTTATCCTTTGAAGCTGGGGAACCTGAAAGCTCACCTGAAGATCCACATTGCAGATGGGCCTCTTAAGTGTAAAGAATGCGGAAAGCAGTTCACCACCTCAGGTGAGATTTATACACTATACTTTATATTAGTGATGTCAGTTGATTACAATTCATCTCATAACTTTTTGTCGTTAATCACGATTAATCGCAGATTTTGAAAGTGCTGAAATTTGACAAAATATATTTATCCTTATTTTCCTGTCAAAATGCATATATTTCCATCTTTGGAAAGAAAACAAAACAATATGTAACAATGTAATGCTTTATTAAGAAGACTTTCACAATATAAAGATAGAAATGCACTAAAATAGGACCAAACTCCACATGAAAAGCACTAGCAGACAAAAACATCTCCTGCATTTTGGTGATAAGCTTTCATGTACCGGTACTTCTGTGGTAATTCAAATGCTCCTTACATAGGCTGAAAAATACTATATTTCTATCACAAGTCCAATCTGTGCTTGTTTTGTACTTCAATTAGTGTTAAGAGGTGCTTTCTCCATCATTTTATCACTGACAGGGAAACGCTGCTGTGTGTGTTTGTGGTGTGTCCGTCAGTGTAATGACTCTGGGCGGTCACATTACAAAGGTTCTGCACACTTTCAGTACGTTTTTATTCTGGTTTATGCTGTATTAAAGGTAAATGCGTTAATCGCAATTAAGACAAATGAACGTGTTCGTATGCGTTAACACGTTCATTCTGACAGCTCTACTTTATATACTTTATACAGTGGGGTCCAAAAGACCACTTTGAAAATGTGGATTCAAAACGTAATGTAAACCTGTAAATAAACATAAAGTTTAAGAATTTTGAACATTTTTAAACAAAGAAAAATGATGTAAAATAAAAAAAGACTATATATAAAAGACACTATTTCTAGGTCACTAATCAAATAAGCAAATTTTACATGTGTAAAAAAGATCAGATTTACTTGCTTCCACTGAAGCACAAAAGATGATCTTTGAAATTCCAGGCTTGCTTGAGTGAATGCTGCCATTAAAGCAAAAGGAGGACATAACAAACACAAAAAAATTCTAAAAGTCATGTTAATTTATCAATTCAAATTTTCACTCATATCTTTATGCTGACAATATAATTTATAAAAAAAGTGTATTAAATTATATGCCTTTATTGTTGGTCCACAGGAAACCTAAAGAGACACCTGCGTGTGCACAGTGGAGAAAAACCCTTTGTCTGTATGCACTGCCAGAGAGCTTTTGCTGACCCTGGAGCCTTGCAGAGACATGTGCGCATCCACACAGGTAAGAATCGTTTCTTATGTCTTTATGCATGGATCTTTTAAAAATTCAGAGGTTTTTTTGACCGTTTTTTCTCTTTTAGGGGAAAGGCCTTGTCTCTGCATGATTTGTGGAAAGGGCTTCACACAGGCCAGTTCACTCATTGCTCATGTTCGTCAGCACACTGGGGAGAAACCGTATGTGTGTGACCGCTGTGGCAAAAGGTAAGACAATGCTTGAATGATTCACAATGGTGCTATATGATAAGAATAATTCTGATAACGGTCACATCTTAAAGGTTTGTGCAGTCCAGCCAGCTGGCCAATCACATCCGTCACCATGATAATATCCGACCACACAAGTGCCACGCCTGCAACAAAGCATTTGTCAATGTGGGAGATCTCTCCAAGCATATCATTATTCATACAGGTAAGAGAAGTACCACACACTACCATAAAACTTCTTTTTTTTCTCTCGACACTGCAAAAAATTATTTTATTAATCAGTATTTCTGTCTTGTTTTCCTGTAAATAAATAAATATATATATATATATATATATATAGAGAGAGAGAGAGAGAGAGAGAGAGAGAGAGAGAGAGAGAGAGAGAAAGCGAGTAATCCTGTAACAATCTGGTGTAAAATATTTGATAGTATTATAATGCCTGTACGGATGTGAGGTTTGGAGTCCACTCTGTCTGGCAGATTGCTTGAGATGGGACAAACACCCCATAGAATCCCTGCATGTTGAATTCTGTAGAAACATTCTAAGAGTTCAGAGAAGAACACCAACTAATGCATGCTGGGCCGAACTAGGCAGATACCCCCTTATTATACATATTGAAAAACTATCCCTCAAATTTTGGACACACCTAAATTCAAGTTCCCCTAACACACTGCAACATGAAGCCCTTAAAACCCAAGAGCTGAAGCCTAAAACCAGTCCCCTTTGTCAGCTGGCTCTGAAACTCACAAACCCACTAACAACTAACAAACAGCAGTTTCAGACCAGCACTGCTGAACTAAACCAAATCATAAAAGAAAGCAAAAATTCATATTTGGACCATTGGGAAAATGAAAGTTAAAAACCAAAGCAAACTGGAATGTTATCGGGCCCTAAACAGAACGTATAATCTGGCAGAATATCTCCACACCGTAAGAGATCCAAAACAGAGACGGACCCTCACCAAATACAGACATCGAAAAAGGCCGACACAGACAAACATGGCTTCCAAAGAAAGAACGAGTCTCGTTCACTGTGACACGGGTGAGGTCGAGACAGAGACACACTTTCTCCTTCACTGTGAGAAATTTACAGAGGTGAGAGAGAAATACCTCCACAAACTCTCAAACCTCATGCGACAGTTTTCCAGATCAGCAGAAACAGATCAGATGCTGGTGTTACATGCATCAGTTGCAGCAAAATTCATTTTTGAGATGCACACCCTCAGAAACCAGTCACTGCCTTAATGTATTTCAGTCACAGTACTTTTATTTTCTTATGTTCATAATGTCCTGTTAAATGCATATTTTATTTTATATTGTATAGTGTATATTGTTATTATAGTTTTTATTTTATTTGATTCATTACCTGGCACCTTATTTTAATTCTATCTTTATTGTTATTTGTTACTATCTTATCATTATTATTTGTCTTGTGATTATCTGTTTTGTGTATTAATGCTTTGGCAATATTGTATGTAAACACAATCATGCCAATAAAGTACTTTTAAATTGAAAAATTGAGAGAGAGAGAGAGCCTTAAGGCAAAATACATTTACTTGAGGAGCAGAATTGCGATTAAGAATTGATTTCAAAATCAAGTTTTATCCTATTAGCAAAATTTTTTTTCTTTCTTTTTTTAAGAATATACAGTACTGTGCTGTATATTCTTTAAGGCACTTGTGAAAAAGTTTCCACAGTATGGATGTCTTAAAAAATTATGTCATAAATAATTTTCATTTTTCAATTAATGTCATACTAAATCTAGGAAACATAAAAAGAGCTAAATCAATATTTTGTGTGACAACCTTTACCTTCAAAACAACAGCAGTTCTCCTAGGTACACCTGGACACAGATTTTCTTGGTTGTTGGCAGATAGGATGTTCCAAACTTCCTGGAGAATTCGCCACAGATCTTCTATCTGTTTACACTCTCTCAATTGCTTCTGTCTCTTCATGTAACCCCAGACTGACTTGATGTTCAGTGGGGGGGCTCTGTGGGGGACCATGACATCTGTTTCAGGGCTCTCTGTTCTTCTATTCTATTTGCAAAAGGAATGTTTGGAGTCTAAAATGGATGTTTAGATTTTTTACTGGAAAACATAAATACTGATTAAGCAATTAACCTTTTGCATTAAGGTTTTAAGGATTTTCTTCTTGTGAATTCCTGTTCAAAGGGGAGAAACCTTTTCTGTGTGATAAATGTGGCCGAGGATTCAACCGTGTGGACAACCTCCGTTCCCACGTGAAGACTGTGCACCAGGGGAATGCAGGAATGAAGAGACTAGTGGTTTCTGAGGAGGATGGGGAGGAGAAACTGCTGCCCGACACCCCAGGCTCAGAGTTTGACAATAATGAAGTCAACATCGTCACCGTCACCACAGATGACATCGTGACTCTGGCCACAGAGGCTCTGGCTGCCAGTGCCGTAGCACAGCTGACTGGTGAGAGAATGACATAAGTGCTGTATTAAAACTGACTCAAGGAATCATGATTCATGTTCAAGTTATTACATGGTACCTTGTATACTAAAGTAGTGTCACAATAATACTGAGAGAATATGCTAAGTTTGCTAAATCATGACCGTAATGGCGGATGGATGGTCTCCTGACATTATTTGTTGTTCTGTAGTGGTGCCGATGTCAACTGCCGTATCAGCAGATGAAACGGAGGCACTGAAAGCAGAGATCACAAAAGCAGTGGAAAAAGTGCAGGAGGCAGGTGAGGCAAATATAGCTTTATTATTCAATTATATTATATTATATTTAGGGCTGTCGAATTGACACTTGCATTTAGTTTGATTAATTATATAAAAAATAACATGTTAAAAAAAAATCATGCCATTTTCCAACCATCAGAGCAAATTTAAGTACATGGCTTCGTTCACACAGTCAGTGTTTGGTATTGAAAACCGCATTTACTTACAGGTGTGAGTCTTGAAATGTCCTGTTCATACAACATCTTAAAGTAGCGGCTTGAATACTGTTTGTCTGTAACAAACAACCGTAGCTAAGACCATAACACCTGTAACCATAGTGACAGTGGCTAAAGAAAATATCAAAGATAGCTATGTCCATAACACCAGCATATCTTATCACAATTGATGCTGCGTTTTTGAATAAGTCCAAATGAGGTGCGAGTTCATTCATCATTTCATAATTAACTGACAGCTCCTTTTAATGCTTTTTAACTGAGTGCAGAGCTCAGCATTTGTCATATGGCTCGCAATGGTGAGCTGCTTTGAGAGTGGCTGGATCTTCAGAAGACACACAGCTCATATTTCCGTCTTCTTGAGTAAACAAAACCACTCATGATTAACATGAGACATGCGTGTGTGCAGTGCAGTGCAGCGTGGCTTTCACGTTATATGAAGTGACAGACAACTAGTTGTACAGTGCGGTTCCGTTCATACAGCACAAGTTTGCCGAAAATGTGGTAGTAAGTCCTGAAAATTTGCAGGCGTCAGTTTGTTTATTGAATGCAGTTGTCACACTCGTAAATATATGATTTGTGTGTAAATGTAACTCTATTAAGCACTCAAAACAGGACTGACAGCCGTATTCTGCTGCTGTGTGAACGTGGCCAAAGTAACTTTGTGTTTAACGAGCCGCGCCAACGGGAGGCAGTCAGAGTGTCTCCACAAACCTCACAAGCAACGCAGTCGCAGAATGAGAGCCTGGACACATTGATAGCTGGACAAAGCGCAACAGAATGCAGGGATCTCAAGACCTAACGTTTTTCAAAACACAGCATTTATGATGCTGAAAACAAGCGAGAAGCTTCAAAAGCATCCATCTGACCATATGTACATAAACTGACAATACAATTAAAAATAGCATGGATGGAACGTTAAAACACGTCCTGTGGCAACAGGAAAGAATGACGAACTCAAATATTGATATGTGCAATTAATTTGATTAAGTTATCTGCATGACATATAAAAGATGTGAATATATTTTTTTATAGATTGACTATTATATTATAATAGCTTTATTATCCATTTTAATTAATACTTAAAAATATCTAATTTCCTGTGGCATTTTGCTTTTTTTGTATGGGTATTGATTATCTTTGGAATTCAGGGGTTTAATCGAACTGTAACATATTGTATCATACTGTATTGTTTCTGAATCGGCACATCAATGTAACTCTGTACCTGCAGATCCGAACACCCAGATCTTGTATGCATGTGACTCTTGCGGTGAGAAGTTCCTGGATGCCAGCTCCCTTGCCCAGCATGTGCGCATTCACACTGCCCAGGCCCTGGTCATGTTTCAGGCAGACTCTGACTTCTACCAGCAGTATGCAGGAGACGGTACATGGCAAACTACTGAGCAGGTGATCCAGGGGGGCGAGCTCTTGTTCCGCACCCCGGAAGAAGATGGTGATGAAGGTGAAGGAACTCTAGCCCAGTCAGATTCTCAGACTGAGGAGAAGGAAGAGGAGACCAGTACACAGACAGAGACAGAAGAAGGAAGGGTGGAATCTGAAAGCCAGTGACAATATGAAAACATGAAGAGATCAACATAAAGTTGAAACTGTCACAAAGCTTATAACGTAAATACAACATAAATTTGATATTTAGCATAAGAGGGATGTTATGCTAATTAAAATTTTATAATAGATAATAATAAGATGCTCATATTTTGAAACTGTTGTCATAAAATCGCACAAACCACAGCACAATGTGTGTGGTTAGATCTATACAACCATAACAATGCTAACAATACTAGGTTGTATAGAATTGTTTAAATAGAAAAGAAAACAAGATAAAATGTAATTAAATGTGAACAAAACAAATATATTAGTTTTAATTCTCTGTTTGTTTGTTTGTCAGACATTTTAATACCAGCTGAAAGTCTATGTGCATCCCTGTATATTTCATCTGCCAGATCATGTATTTACAGTCTTGCAGGGTAGATGGTGTTACTGAGGCCAATTAAACATATGACTGTCCAACAGCTTTCAGTTTTCAACAGATCAGGTTGTGAAATTTTATTTATACATTTTGTTTGTTATTTCATTTTTTCTTTGTGGAGATTGAGCATTTTCTGGGGTGAATTTACCATAAAACTGCTGATTATAAATGTATTCTTATTATTTGCTAAAAGATAAAAAGCTGAAACAACTCTCAAAAATGCTAAAATACATTTCATTTTAAAGTGGCTCATGTTTAAAATGCATCTTCTGTATTTCTAAATGTATTAATTGTGTTCCGCTATTTTCACATGTTTAGAAAGGCAAAAAAAAAAATCTGATTTCTATCTGTTTAGATTTTTGAAAAAGACATGAAATCAGATTTTTACTAAATGGAACACAAACATTCGGTGGGTGATTTGAAATCAGATTAAAATCAGATTTTTGTTAATGTATCAGTCTGGTCAGATTGGATTTCAGTTTTTTTTTTTGTCATTCGTTGTCCCCGACGGCACCAACAATCATCCATGTGATTATCTAGTCAGCAAATTATGTAGCAGCAGTGTATAAAATCATGCAGGTAAGGGTCAGGAGCGTCAGTGAATGCTCACATCAACCATCAGAATGGGGAAAAAAATGTGATCTTACTGATTTGGACCGTGGCCTGATTGTTGGTGCCTGATGTGCTGGTTTGAGTATTTCTATAACTGCTCTGTTACAGAAATATTTCTGTTTACTCTGAATGGTGCCAAAAAATTAAACATCCAGTGAGCATCAGTTCTGTGGATGGAAATGCCTTATTGATGAGAGAGGTCATCAGAGAATGGCCACACTGGTTCGAACTGACAAAGTCTATGGTAACTCAGATAACCACTCTGTACAACTGTGGTGAGAAGAATAGTATCTCAGAATGCTATTCTAAGATGCAGGTTGGAGCTGTTTTGGTGGCACGAGGGGGACCTACATAATATTAGGCAGGTGGTTTTAATGTTGTGGCTGATCGCTGTATACTGATGTCTGACAAAGCGCATGTGGGGTTTTTTTTCTCTCTTAATAAGCTCATTAAATTTATATTGAAGTAACAGTTTGACAACATTGTTGTGTGTTTACATGATATGAATAAATAGTTGAATAAAAAATATCGATACATGGATCTAAAGTATATCAATATTTGATTGTATCGACACAGCCTTAATTATTATGAAAACTAATGCTTGCAGTTTGAGCAGTCAGTATAAAAAAAACTTAATTGGAGGGAAAAACGGATTTTCCCTGGCCTTCATGTGAACAAAGCCTAACTAAAGGACTATCAAAACACTTTTTTTTTTGTGAGATCAGTGATGTCTGTTGCAAGCAGCTTCAGTTTGGAATATCATACATATACATTATATTATGTTAAATGTATTCATGTAAACTATTATTGTAGGGGTTATAGCACAGTTTGGTGTGAAGTCTTACTGTTTTGTTAACATACTTTTGGAATTGATCAGATCAGATATTTTATCACAAAATAGGTACAATATTAAATTAAACCATACGATTTTTAACAGTCAAAATGACTTAAAATTAGCGATTTAATTGTTTGTTAATAAAGCACTATCTTTGGATTGATAGTTGATTAATGATTGCTCGTTGAATAAATTCTGAGTCTGTATCTTTGCCAGGAAAGCAAAGATAATTCTTATCAGTTTCTGAACAGTACCATTTGAACCACATAAAGTTTTTTGTTGAAAACAGTTTGACATTGACAGCAGGTGCCAAAGGTATGGATGCTGCTTTGTTGTTTGCTTAATGCTTTTTTTGTTCAGTAATGGGCTGCCAGATGCAGTAATTGCAGACTGCACTTTCAAGCAGTGTTTCACATTTTGGGCTAATAATGATTTGTATATAATTTTTTTTTTTTTACATTTGTATAAAAAAAAAGTTGTAGTTGTTTCAAGTGCTAAAGTGCATGAAGCAAATGCCAACAGCAAAACAATAAGGTAAATATAATGGAAAACACTTATGGAATCCATTGAAGGACATTATTGAATACACCGTAAAACACATAAATGAATATATATTTGGAAAACCAATAATATCCTATATTTTTATACTACTACTGCTCATATTAACAACTATTAAACACAATAAAACACAAATGTCATCATAACTATGCATAAACATTATAATCCTAGTTGTAAAGTTTAAGGGTGAAACAAGCAAATACAGAATAAACTTGAGTTCAATAAAAAAGATTAAGGGGACCCTCGATCTGGGAAACTCTCATGAGAATTGATCAGTTGCTATTAAAGTTAGGTTAGTATTATGCTGCCTGTATGTGCGTTTTGGAGCTTCAAAGTTCTGGTCACCATTCACTTACATTGTATGGACCAACATAATATTCTTCTAAATATTTCCATTTGTGTTTAACAGAAGAACGAAATTCATACACATCTGGGATGGCATGAGGGTGAGTAAATGATGAGAGAATTTTCATTTTTGGATGAACTATCCCTTTAACCCTAACTTTAACCCCACTTTTCCTTTAAGTTTAGGGCTAGGGCATTTGTGGGACTCCAATGAACACAATAGAGAACATCTTTGATTTTTGAAGGGAAAAATCAAAAGAGAGCCATCTTTGATTTTTGAAGGGAATGAAAGCGAGGCTGTGAGGGTCTCTTCAATGACATGCACTGTATGATGAAGCTACCAGGAAGCTCTCAGATCACATCTAATTTTCACCAACTCATATTGTTGGGAGATTTTTGTTTACTAAAATTTCTGGGAAAGATATGTTTTCAATGTTTCGTCAGCTTAAACGGTCCATAAACACTTTGAACAAAACTGTACAACCCACCGAAGAAAGCATCTTGATTTAACAACGCACAATCATTTTCGTCACGTGCATCTTTGTAATAACCTATTCATTTTTATCATTTACAGTTTGGGACAGCATGTCGTAATTTATTTGTTTGAAGATAAGATAGTTTCCATTGTATTTATGTTGTATTAAATACCCTGCTACTGATAAATGTGTGAAAGTGAGAGGGATTTGTTTGATATAATATTCATGACTCCATGAGGCAGCACGCTATTGGCTGCAGCTCTTGGTCAAAGTTCACATCCGCGTTAGCACTGACGTTGTCCAACGGAGGAAAATGTCGATGGGCTGTTTGTCAATGAGGGACACCACGACTGTTGTAACGTTAACTTGCAAAAGACGAGGCGCAACAATGGCCCCCACATTGTCTGGTGGGTTTAGCAGAAGCACCATTTTTGTTTTATCCGTGGCTTTAATGCTGCAGACAGTTTTGGGAGACGGAAAGACTCTCATTCTGCTGGAAAATCCCAACATTAGAGACACTCATTCAATTTTCTTCCGCAGTTTAGCAGGTGAGGTGCAAATGACGTGACACACGACTGGATGACTTTAACCAGGATTTCATTTATTAATAAATTCCAGATGAATAAATGAGCACTTTAATAGTGATTTAGTAGCTGGCATGTCTCAGGTGCACGAGTGTTGCTTTCTAGTCTAAGTTTCTGCAATCACATTGTTGTTCTCAGATCGTGGGTTCGACCTTACATTCAAGACTGCTGATGATCCTGGTCTCTCTCTGATCAAGTATGGCCAGTTCCTCTATGACAATCTCATCATTTTCTCTCCATCTGTGGAAGGTGAGCAAATTATAGTTTGAAATGTTTATTTATCTACTTTATTTTTTTTAATGCTGACACATTTCCAATGCAATAGATTTTGGGGGCAACATCAATGTAGAGACTATTACAGCCTTCATTGATGGTGGACGAAATGTTCTTGTTGCTGCCAGCTCTGATATTGGTGAGTGTCCTCTATGCAGTTGTACTCATTTTATATAGTTGCATGTATACACATTGACCTGAAGGCATTTACATATTCTTTTATCCACTGGGACTGGCAGGTGACCCTCTGAGAGAGCTTGGCAGTGAATGTGGTATTGAATTTGATGAGGAGAAGACTGCAGTCATTGACCACCATAATTATGACATTTCAGACCCTGGAGAGGTAAGCAAATGAAATGAGGGCAGAATAATTTTTTTATCTGTTTATAGGTCATTGACAGGTAAGATTGTCCGAGTTGATAAAAATGAAAAATCTAGTTTAAAAACCCATCTTTGAGTCCATGTTGTTTTCACCAATTTTTAAACACGTTTAGAGCTTTTTCTATAAAAAATAACAAGCTGAAGTATGTAGTTTATGCAAAACTAGTGCCACCTAATGGAATAAAAATTAAACAATTGCTGCTTCTCAATGTCCATTATTTTGGCATTCTTGTGGATTTGTTTGATTTTATCACCCACCTAAAAAAATTTAATAATAAATAATTAAGAGGTTTGTTTAATCTACATATCACAGCACATCTTAAATTTGCATAGAGGAGTTTTACGTCCTCATGTTTCCGAGTTCGCTCTTTCAATGTTGTTGGCTAGACGGGAACCCGTTCTTAGCAGTGAGAAATGCCCAATGTTTTCAAAACAGCTTTTTGACTACACCCCTCATCTGTAGTTGTTCAAACTGTCAGATAGTCCTACCCCCCAACGCACATCATTAGTTCAGTAACGTTGCTGGGACGGGCCTCTCAAAACAAACGCATGAATATTTATAGCACCACAGAGAATCAGTGTTTACAGTTTTTGAGGAAATTAACCCATGAATGGCTTACTTATGGCTGTCTACATATTAAACTAGGATAGAAGTATTTTAACATTGAAACGTTACATACTTAAGTGTTAAAAAATGCCATGTGGTGTATCAGTAAATTCAAAGATATGAAAAACTTCCTTGAACCTTGAATACATGGGAGTGTACGCAATTTTTTTGTTAATTAAAAAAGTCTTTCTACTTATTTTTCAAGGTAAAACATATATATGCGTTGACCATCTGGAAAACGGATGGTTGGAGACATTATGCTGATACCTGTGCCAAGCATTTTATCAATGTAACACAGCAGTAAAACATGCCCGCAAAGCACAGATAGAGCTCAGAACTTTAACAAGATTGCAGTGGCAAGACCGCTGCCATTTGAACACCTGCCTTGCAATGCGAAGCACAGTACGAGCACAAAGTGTACCGTGTGAGCACGAAGCAATCGTCTGTGTTCCGCGACTGTTACCGGGTCCTTGAATAACTTATAACGTGCAAGTAAAGGCAGCCAGTGGAGTTTCTGGTGTCCCCCTAGGGAGTTGGTTCCCCTACACTGTCATTAACCCATTTAATCCCACCTGTTACAATTGTGACTGAGGTCTAAAAAGAGTTTTTGATGTATTTTGCACAGAGCTGTCAATTGTAAATTGATAAAAATAAAAATACTTTTTTGCATGAGTAGTGCAAATAGTCACATGACCAGAGCTATTTAATTCCACTGTGCTCTTGGAAAGATTACATCTGTCAAAACTACTACTACTTTGGCTACACCAAATAACCATTTGTTTTTATTTTTTTTGCTTTTTCATAAAAAAAGTGTATTTTATTTTTTTTATAGATTTCTATGAATCAAATGAATGAATGATATTGAAATTTCAAGAATTTCTGCTGACTTCACAAACATTTTTGAGGGTTTAATGGGGTCTTCTGTAATTTATTTATTTTTGTCGCATGATAACAAAAGGGCTATTTATATTGGTTAGATTACCTTGGATTCGGTGGACAGAAAGTTGTTCAAATATCATATGTGAAGTTAATTATTTCAGTGCTTTTTTTTTCTAAGAAATAGTAATAAAAGATTATTATTATTATATCTGCTCTACTTATGCCAACATTTCTTTTTCAAATAATGTCCACTTAATTAGTTTTTTAAAATGTATTTATTTTCTGGATGTTTGTTTTTTTTTTCAGTAAAAACAAAATGACTTGAGCTCAGTAATTGAAAATATGTTCATCATAGAAGATGTATTCAAGTAATTATTTGTGGAAATTGCATTTGTATTGTGGTTTTGAATAATTTAATAGATATGGACAAAAGAAAATGTGTCACGTCATTGATCCTTATATGATCTGAAATGCAGCCTATTGCATAATCTAATCCTTTTACTGCTTGCAGCTTGGAATTCAATGTCTTTGCTTCACACTTTTTTACAGCACACCCTGATTGTTGCAGATCCAGAGAATCTTCTTAAAGCCCCAACTATAGTTGGCAAGCCCACTGAAAAGCCAGTCCTGTTCAAAGGTGTTGGGTAAGTTCTCTTAATGAACCCTGATATGTGCCATTTTATCAAATGGCGTTGTTCAAAATACACAAGTTGTAAATTGCTTCTTTTCCTCAGCATGGTGGCTGACCCAGATAACTCTCTAGTGTTGGACATACTGACAGGCTCCTCCACCTCTTACTCTTACTTCCCTGATCGTCCTATCACACAGGTAAATAATGAAATGCATACTACTTTAGGTTAAATGTTTTCACGGTACTTTATAGTATTTGTTGCCTCTTTCCTTAATCCCTGTTTTGCCTCCCAGTATCCTCATGCAGTTGGAAAGAACACCCTCCTGATTGCTGGTCTCCAGGCAAGAAACAATGCACGTGTGGTTTTCAGTGGGTCACTGCACTTCTTTAGTGATGCTTTCTTCAACTCGCCAGTGCAGAAGGCTACCCCTGGGTCAAAAAGGTCTGTGAATACACAGATCAGTCACAACATTAAAACCACCTGCCTAATATTGTGTAGCTCCCCCTCGTGCCGCCAAAACAGCAGAGTAGTTATCTGAGTTACCAGTACGGCCATTCTCTGTTGACCTCTCATCAACAAGGCATTTCTGTCCACAGAACTGCTGCTCACTGGATGCTTTTTGTTTTTGGCACCATTCAGAGTAAATTCTAGAGACTGATGTGTGTGGAAATCCCAGGAGATCAGAAGTTACAGAAATACTCAAACCAGCCCATCTGGCACCAACAATCATGCCACGGTCAAAATAATATTTTTTTTCCCCATTCTAATGGTTGATGTGAACATTAACTGAAGTTCCTGACCTGTATCTTCATGAATTTATGCACTGCACTGCTGCCCCACGATTGGCTTAGATAATCGCATGGATGATTGGTGGTGCCAGATGGGCTGGTTTGAGTATTTCTGTAACTTCTGATCTCCTGGGATTTTCACACACAACAGTTTCTAGAATTTACTCAGAATGGTGCCAAAAACAAAAAACATCCATTGAGTGGCAGTTCTGTTGATGAGAGAGGTCAACAGAGAATGAACAGACCGTAACTCGGATAACTGCTCTGCATAACTGTGGTGAGAAGAATATAATCTCAGAATGCTATTCTGAGATGTGGGTTGGTGCTGTTTTGGCGGCACAAGGGGGACCTACACAATTTTAAGCAGGTGGTTTTAATGTTGTGGCTGATCAGTATACAGTCATTACAAATTTTGAAACACAATTTGAAACAAAGTAGTTTTTAAATATTTGAGGATTTGTGAAGTTATTCTTGAATGTGAGGAATTTCCGACCCTTGTCCATACACAGATTTATTTTTGTTTAGAACTAGATGTTTAGAACTTTCATGATCTGTGATGTCTGTCTGTACTTATTTCTTGTCAGATATCAGCAAACTGGTAACCAGGAGCTGGCTGAGGCCCTGTCACGCTGGGTATTTAAGGAGGCAGGTGTTCTCAGGGTTGGCGCTGTTACCCATCATCCTGTAGGAGAGAGCTTCCCCCCTGCTGCTTACACCATCACTGACCTTGTGGTGAGTCTTAATGCTTCAAATATTTCTTCTGATCAACCAATATCTTGGACACTGTAATATGTAGTTAAAGATAGTTTTAGTAACCAAGTTATCTTTTAAAAAAGTGTTATGTGGCAAAGAAGCAGGGAAATATTTTGCTGTTGAAAAATGTTTTGCTAAGAAGCTTTAGATTATTGCTATTCACTAATCCAAAAATAAATAGAAATATGTCAAAAACTGACCTGGTGTTGTTACTTGGAACAATTTGCATTTCTTTACTGTACAAAAGTTATCGAGGATAAAATTTGATTGTGTGGTAGTAACTTTCCAGTTCCTGGGTCATCTACTTTTAAGTAATTAAAGGTGCGCTCAGTTACAGATGCCATTGTGGAAATTTACTTCACAGTAGCACAGTGTCCAATAATGGGGCAGATGCCCTATTTGGCCTGGTATCTGGTCATGTGATCATAACATGGCCCTCTCCATGTAAAATAAAACCTCTTTTATAAGGTTACTGATATGACTGGAGTCTTCAACTCATGTGAGTGGTCATTATTTTATACATACGTTTCAAATTTAATTTCTTTAGGAGTAAAACATTTGTTAATTACAAAATACTGAGTGCACCTTCAAAGGAATAGTTCACCCAAAAATAAAATATTCTCATTTACTCACCCTCATGCCATCTAAGATGTGTATGACTTTCGTCTGCTGAACACAAACGAAGATTTTAATAAGAATACCTCAACTCTGTAGGTCCTTACAATGCAAGTGAATGGTGATCAGGCCTTTTTGAAGCTCCAAAAAGCAAATATAGTCAGCATAAACATAATACATCAGACTCCAGTGGTTTAAACAATGTCTTCTGAAGCGATCCAGTTGGTTTTGGGTGAGAACAGACCAAAACTCCTTTCAATCTACATCTTGCCATTGCAGTCTCTAGGCGCAATCATGATTTCAAGCTCGATCACACTTCCTATATTGCTATATAGCGCTCTGCGCATGTGTTAATCATTAGGAAGTGTGATCGAGCTTGAAATCTTGATTGTCATATGTATTACTTTTATGCTGACTTGCATTACTTTTTATGCTGGCTTTTTAGAGCTTAAAAGGCCTGATCACCATTCAGTTGCATTAAAATTTGTGTTCAGCAGAAGAAAGTTATACACATTTGGGATGGCATAAGGGTGAGTAAATGATGAGATTTTTTTAACTATTGAAATTGAATGAACTATAGTTTTAACCAGTAGGCTACCAACCCCTCTCTGAGGGTAATCCTTCCAACAAAGAAGTAAAAATGCTCCGAATGTTCAACATACAGGGATGGTTTTTGTTTCACTTATACAATTTTTTAACATCACATATAGTAGTAGATTAAATGTTAAAACTGTAGTACTGTGTAACTTTCTCTGTGTTAAAATTATTTCTTCTATCCTAGCTTAAAGAGACAACTATAAGTAAGCCATTCATAGGTTCAATTTATCCACACTGGGAGTGGGACTCTGATTAACCAATGGCAGATGGGGGGCATATTCAGAAAGCTGTTTTGAAAACATTGTTTATATTTTCAATTCAGTGGTGCAGATGTTGCAGAAATTACATACATCAGCTATAAAGATGCTCCCAGGTACACCATCATTGAATGTGTACAGTTATGATGAAGATGCTGTTCCCGATCCGGAAAATTGCCACGTAAGGGGGCGTTCACACCGAACACATTTTTGCGTACGTTTTTGTCTTTGTCTGCTTCGCCGTGTCTTGCTGATATTTTTCAGCATCTCGCGCAGGAGCACCACATTTTTATAGATGCCATGTCAAGTTAAAAAGAACGTCTCGAGACACCTTCATTCTGTTCTATTCATTGCACTGTATCTAGCTTTATTTAGAGCAAGAATGCGTTCGGTCGTAGCCCCTAACAATCAAGCCACTATCCAATAAATCTCACAGTGAATATAGTGGCTGACTAGCACTATCTGAATTGTCTCTTAACAGGAATTCAGCATTGTGATTGAGATGTTGTCTGGTGGCAAGTGGGTGCCCTTTGATGGAGATGACATTCAGCTGGAATTTGTCAGAATTGATCCATTTGTTAGGACGTACCTCAAGAAAAGTGGTATGTTAATACTTAAATTCTTCTCAATTGGATTTATTTTCGTGGCATCATTTACAATGGAATGCTTTTTGTTTAGGTGGAAAATACAGTGTACAGTTCAAGCTTCCAGATGTGTATGGAGTGTTCCAGTTTAAAGTTGACTACAACAGACTGGGCTACACACACCTGTACTCCTCAACCCAGGTGAGAATCAAAATTAATTGTAAGACTTACTATCTGTCTTTAAAATATCTGCAAAAGTGCTTACAACGAAACCTTTTGATGCAAATATCTGACCCAAATGCTGATATTTACAAATTCTTTTGGTATTCAACAGGTTTCTGTCCGGCCCTTGCAGCACACCCAATATGAGCGCTTTATTCCCTCTGCCTTTCCATATTATGCCAGTGCTTTCTCTATGATGGCAGGACTCTTTGTGTTCAGTGTTGTCTTTCTTCACATGAGAGAGAAAGAGAAGTCAGATTAAAATGGGTATCAGTAATGAAAAATAGAGAGGCTCCAGACTTCTAGCACAAGTCAGGATGAATAGACGTCTGAAATATGTTGGTGTGGGCTCCTTTTGGTGAGTTAGAGAGTGTGCCATTACATCTTAAGGCAGCGTTTGTAAATTTTAGATTTTTTTTTTAAACATTTTTCTGGGTAATGAACATGTTTTGCTTCTTTGGAGTGGTTTGCATTTGGTTATTTAAATTGATTCAGAGGGGCACATCATCTTTTTATTTGTATGAAAGGCAAAAATTAATGATCTGATACACTATGCACTGATGTTTGGCTCTTGCTATGAAGAGATTGTTTTGAGTTCTACAATTTGTTAACAAAAGAGGAATGGATGTTCAAAATGTGGTTGAAACATCTGGGGTCAATAAAGTTCACATTCCACCACTGAAATGTTGTCCTTTTCTTGGTAAATTGCATCACATTTGCATCTGTATGTCATTGTAAACTACAACAAAATTACTAATGATAAAGGGTTTTACATGCCAGACTACATGTAATGCCAGCTTCTGTTCATGATGGCTTTGACAGTTTAAATGTTCCAAATGTTAACTACATGGGGTTCATGACCATTGTGTTTTGTTGAAAGAACTCTATTAGTGATTTATCTCATTTTCATTGTGCTGTCATGTGAAACGCAGGCCATTGATATTATAGAGGACTTTTATTTTGAAATGCTAAAACATTACAGTAAAATTTTTAAATGCAGCCTAGTAGAGAAGTAAAAATTACATTTGTGGCAGAAAATACATTTGGAGAAAAGTCACCTTATTAACATGAATTCAGTTCTTACAGATATCTTCAGAACACCAAACCACTGCCACACTCTTAACAAAGTCACTTTCAAGGCAAGTCAGTCCACTCGGTGGCCATCTTTGGAACCAAAAAGCTCTAAAATACCTGAAGAGAGCTATCCGTTAGCAATCCCATTCATCTCCCCACCCGTCATGGAGACAGTAGGTTTATAGTAGATTAGTGTCGCTGGATGTCTGAGTGGTGTCTGGAGAATAGGATTTATAGACAATTGGAAGAGCTTTTGGGGTAGATCTGATCTGCTAAAGACAGACGGACTCCATCCCTCCAGGGAAGGTGCTGTTCTTCTCTCTAGTAATTTGGCTTAATAATGATGGTATTTGATTAACTAGGGCCCAGGTCAGAAAGCAGACAAACTGGTTAATCCGAACGTCTGCTAGCTGCCTTGAGATGTCACACAGGTCACATAAACTACAACACATAGACCGTATCGCCTAGATATCTCATAGAGAATGTGTCTGTTCTCCGAACTACCAAACACAAAACCCTCACTAAATCATTAAGAAAAAATCTGATTAAGGTAAAACTTGAACAAAATAAATAAATTAAAGATAAACATTATATAAAGATAGGGCTACTAAACATTAGATCTCTTTCTACCCAAGCAATACTTGTATTAAATGATTACAGATCATAGTTTGGATGCACTCTGTTTGACTGAAACCTGTCTTAAACTGGATGAATATATTAGTTTAAATGAATCTACTCAGAGGACAAGATATATAATTAAGTCTTGAACTAATAATGCTTAATGTGATGCCACAAAAAAATTATGTCGTCTTTTACCCTTGCTACAGTATATAGATCACCCGAGCCTTATTCTGATTTCCTGGGTGAATTTGTAATTTTTTATCAGATCTTGTAGGTACTGTAGATAGAGTTTTAATTGTTGGTGACTTCAACCTTCACATAGATAATGAAAATGACACATTGGGATTAGCATTTATCGATATTCTCAACTCTCTTGGAGTCAGACTTGGAGTCAAAATGTAACAGGACCAACTCATCGCCATAATCATACGCTAGATTTCATTCTGTCATATGGAGTTGATGTTGATAATATAGAAATTCTGCAGCAGAGCAATGACATCTCAGATCATTACCTCGTCTCTTGTATGCTGCCATCAGCTAATATCACTCAGTCTACACCATGCTATCGTTCAGGTAGAATTATTCTTTCGACCACTAAAGATAGCTTCACTAATAATCTTCCAGAACTATCTCATACACTCAGTAAACCCCAAAGCCCAGAAGAACTTGATGAAATAACAAAAAATATATATACAGTCATCTCTAGCCCTCTTGATTGTGTCACCCCCCTTCGATTAAAGAAAATTCAAGAAATAAGCCCTGCACCATGGTACAATGATCACACACGCTCTCAAGAGAGCAGCTCGGAAAATGGAGCGTAAGTGGAAGAATACAAAATTAGAAGTATTTCACGGTGCATGAAAGGATAGTGTCTGTAGCTACAGACAGGCACTAAAAAATGCCAGGTAAGCATAGTTTAGTAAACTCATAGAAAATAACCACAACAATCCTAGGTGTTTATTCAGTACTGTGGCTAAATTGGTTAGGAATAAAGCCTCAACAGAACCAGATACTACGTTGCAGCACAAGAGTAATGACTTAATTTCTTTACTGGTAAAATTGAAATAATCAGAGATAAAATTGGATAGCACCTCAGAAAAAAGTGTCTCATAATTCTCCTCATGTGTAACTTCAATTCTTCGCTGTCATAGGTCATGAAGAGCTAACAAAACTTATTGAGACATCAAAAGCCACAACATGTTTGTTAGATCCAATACCAACTAAGCTCTTAAAAGAGGTATTTCCTGTAATTTCAGAACCTCTTCTTAATTTTATTAACTCCTCGCTATTTTTAGGACATGTCCCACGAAACTTTAAAATGGCAGTTATCAAACCACTTATTAAGAAGCCACAACTTGATCCTGGAGAACTGGCTAATTACTCTTATCATCTGATCATGGCTGCATTTCATTTCTAGTGCTTTTAGATCTTAGTGCTGCATTCGACATGATACATCATGACATTCTCTTGAATAGGCTATAGAATTATGTTGGCATTTGTGGAGTTGCATTAGCATGGTTTAGGCCCTATTTAGCAGACCGCTACCACTTTGTCTATGTAAATGAGGAATTGTCAAACCAAACAAAAGTAAAGTATGTGCCACAGGGATCAGATTTAGGGCCTCCGCTTTTCTCCTTGTATATGCTTCCCCTGGGAGAAATTATCAGGAACCATGGAATAAGTTTCCACTGTTATGCTGACAATACCCTACTTTATATTTCTTCAAAACCTGACGAGATTTCAGAATTCCCAAATGATCAGTGTATCAAAGAAATAAAAGATTGCATGGCCAGAAATTTCCTTCTACTCAATTCCGACAAAACAGGTACAAATGATTGGAACAAAAACCTCTAAAAATAAGCCGCTAAAATATAATTTGACTCTTGATGGATCCATCATCCATCAAGAATACATCATCTTCAACAGTGAAGAACTTAGGTGTTATATTTGATACCAATCTGTCCTTTGAAAATCAAATTACCAATGTTTGTAGAACAGCATTCTTCCACCTAAGAAATATTGCTAATTTACGACACTGTTGCTGGTTCCGAAAAACGAATTCATGCATTCATGACCTCAAGACTAGATTATTGTAATGCATTACTGGGAGGATGTCCAGCAAGATCAATAAATAAACTTCAATTGGTTCAAAATGCAGCAGCCAGAGTGCTGACGAGAACCAAGAAATATGATCATATGACCCCAATTTTATCATCGTTACATTGGCTACCTGTTAAATTTCAGATTACTTAAAAAATTCTGTTAACTACATACAAAGCTTTGAATGGTCTAGCTCCAGAATACTTAAGTTACCTTCTACCATACTATATTCCATCACGTTCATTATGATCGCAAAATTCTGGCCTGTTCCTAGAATATCAAAATCCACAAAAGGAGGTAGATCCTTTTCATATTTGGCTCCTAAACTATGGAATAGTCTCCCTAACACTGTTCAAGATGCAGACACACTCCCTCAGTTTAAGTATAGACTAAAGACTCATCTATTTAGCCAGGCATACACCTAATTTATCCTACAACTCACAATTAGGCTGCTTTAGTTAGGTCTGACAGAACCAGAAACAGTGATCATGATCTATAAATCTGCAATAAATTGAATGGCATCTATGCTAATATTATTTTATTTGTTTCATCCTGAGGTCACCAGAACCGTCTGGATCCAGCTCCATTCCTGCTTCGTGTTGGACTCCACTGCTACGTGTAGCTGTGTGATGATGACTAATAGCAGCCGGTGCAAGCAAAACATCACTTCAGTCTACTACGATGGACTTCAGAGGATGAACTGATGCCAACTCCAACCATAAGACATGGGTAGGAGCCAAATGAAATGATTGTTCAAGCCACTAGATGACAGTGTGCACCAGTGGTGTGGGTGTGATCACATGTTCATTTCGTCAACGTCAAGTCAAGTCAAGTCAAGTGGTTTTTATTGTCGTTTCAACCATATACAGTTAGTACAGTACACAGCAAAACGAGACAACGTTCCTCCAGGACCATGGTGCTACATAAAAACAACATAGGACAAACACAGGACCACATGAGACTACACAACTAAATAAAATACCTATATAAAATACCTATATATACCTATATAAAGTGCATGTGCAAACATGTGCAAAAAGTACAGGACAGTACAAGAAATTTCTGACAATTAACAGGACAATAGGCACAGTGAGAGACAGTGCAGCGCCGACCAGTACACAGTAGTGCAAAAAGATGACATACTATGAGATAGTGTTATACATAGCAGTTATTGAGGTAGCAGACAGTTATAAAGTGACAGTAATTAAAGTGCAACTCAGGACACGTGTGTGTGTGTGTGTGTGTGTGTGTGTGTCAAACCAGTCTATGAGTATTGAGGAGTCTGATGGCTTGGGGGAAAAAGCTGTTACACAGTCTGGCCGTGAGGGCCCGAATGCTTCGGTACCTCTTGCCAGACGGCAGGAGGGTAAAGAGTTTGTGTGAGGGGTGTGTGGGGTTGTCCACAATGCTGGTTGCATTGCGGATGCAGTGTTTTTTGTAAATGTCTTTGATGGAGGGAAGAGAGACCCCGATGAACTTCTCAGCTGTCCTCACTATACTCTGCAGGGCTTTGCGGTCCAAAACGGTGCAAGTCCCAAACCAGGCAGTGATGCAGCTGCTCAGGATGCTCTCAATAGTCCCTCTATAGAATGTAGTGAGTATGGGGGGGTGGGAGATGTGCTTTCCTCAGACTTTGAAGAAAGTAGAGACGCTGCTGGGCTTTCTAGGTAATAGAGCTGGTGTTGAGGGACCAGGTGAGGTTCTCCGCCAGGTGAACACCAAGGAATTTGGTGCTCTTGACGATCTCCACAGAGGAGCCGTCGATGTTCAGCGGAGAGTGTTCACCTTGTGCTCTCCCAAAGTCAACAACCATCTCTTTTGTTTTGTCCACATTCAGGGACAGGTTGCTGGCTCTACACCAGTCATTTAGCCGCTGCACCTCCTCTCTGTATGCTGACTCATCGTTCTTGCCGATGAGACCCACCACGGTCGTGTCATCGGCGAACTTGAGGATGTGGTTCGAGCTGTGCATTGCTGCACAGTCGTGAGTCAGCATAGTGAAGAGCAGTGGACTGAGCACACAGCCCTGTGGGGCCCCCGTGCTCAGTGTGTGGTGGTGAAGATGCTGTTCCCGATCCGGACTGACTGAGGTCTCCCAGTCAGGAAGTCCAGGATCCATTTGCAGAGGGAGGAGTCCAGGCCCAGCAGGTTCAGCTTTCCAATCAGGTGCTGAGGAATTATTGTGTTGAATGCTGAGCTGAAGTCTATGAACAGCATTCGAACGTATGAGTCCTTTTTGTCTAGGTGGGTGAGGGTCAGATGGAGGGTTGTGGCGATAGCGTCGTCCGTTGAACGGTTTGGACGATATGCAAACTGCAGTGGGTCTAGTGAGGGGGGCAGCTGGGTCTTAATGTGCCTCATGACGAGCCTCTCGAAGCACTTCATGATGATTGGTGTGAGTGCGACGGGACGGTAGTCGTTGAGGCAGGACACTGAAGACATCTTTGGCATGGGGATGATGGTGGTGGCCTTGAAGCACGTTGGAACGATGGCGCTGCTCAAAGAGATGTTGAAGATGTCGGTAAGAACATCTGCTAGCTGGTCTGCACATCCTCTGAGCACTCTACCAGAAAGGTTGTCTGGTCCAGCAGCCTTCCGTGGGTTGACTCTACGTAGAGTTTTCCTCACATCCGCCATGGTAAGACAGAGCACCTGGTCGTTGGGAGGAGGGGTGGTCTTCCTCGCCACCACGTAATTCTGCACGAATTCCCGTGGTAAATAAAAAGGTCTGCATCTAACAGTCACAAGCTCCAACAGCGATGAACAGTAACTAGAGACTAGCATAGAGTTCTTGCACCATTCTGTGTTGATGTAAACACACAAGCTGCCACCTCGAGTCTTACCGCAGAGAGCTGTATATCTGTCGGCACGAAACGAGGCGAGCCCGTCTAGCATCCGGAACTCTGTCGCTGAGCCATGTCTCCGTGAAAACAAAGACGCAGCAGTCTCTAAACTCACGCTGCGTAGCCTGCTGGAGTCGGATATAGTCCAGTATTGTCCAGGGAGCAAATATTTGAGAGCAGGATAGACGGGAGAGCCAGCCGGCTAGGGTTTGTTTTTAGCCTAGCATGGACCCCCGCCCTCTTGCCGTGCTTCCGCTTCCTCGCACACCACTTACGACATCCTCTCCCCCGGCCACTGGCATCAGGCGACGCCGAGGACTGGAGGCCTGGTCTCCGCAGCAAGCCGAGTACGCGTAGCGCCTCCTGCAGGTCATCGTGCAGCTTGGTTTTTGCATGAGTCTTATATTTCAGTAGTGTCTGGCGATGGTAGACACGAACACCGGTTGCTCTGATGTCCCTGTGTCGCAAAAGTCTGCCTTTTTTAACAAAAATAGCACCATTTTTGGATCCGGAGTGGCCGCTGCGTGCTACCGCTCCGCCATCTTGGATCGATATCAACGATATTATCTAGCTTGGTATTTAAACTACCCATGGGTTGTATCAGGACACAGGTGGCGGGAACAAATGGTTCTTACCATAGAGCAACGTGTTACACTCTCTATATATATATATATATATATATATTTCATTAAATGGACAACAATGCATCTGAAATGGATATTGATGTGTGGACATTGTTTATTCCAAACTATGCGTAAAGAACATCATACCACCTGGCCCTGGCTTATAGGAAAAAGCCACTACAACATGGGATATTTCATATGCCATTGCCTGAACCTTGGACTTATGATTGACCTCACCAAAATTACCGGCCAGGTTGAACACTCTTGAAATGGAATACATAGACTATCAACTAATTGCCAACAAAACACTTCATCAGCCAACTAACAAGGACACTTGCATCTATGTGAAATTCTGCAGTTAAAACAGGACAGACTTCAAAGACATTAGTCATTAATCTTACAAAATCTTTGTTTAAACACTGACCCTTAACACGTACTTAGTTTAATTATTTTAAACCATGACTTTATACAAAATTAAGTAACATTGGCATTATAATCATGATGTTAGCCAGAGGGGAACTGGCCTCCAACCAATTTGTGACCCCCTGTTTGGAACGCTCCCGGATAGGCTGGGCAGATACTTTCTATGTAGACAAGCGGCATAAAAGTACAGCTCCTATCTACTTGAATTGGGAAAGACCAAAATCTCCAAAATCTACAGGCAATGTCTGTATCGATGTGGCATCACAAAAGGCTCAACAGTGACTGCCCACTTTTTCAGCCGTCTGGGTTCTGGAAGTATTTTTCCCATTCATTTATTGCATAGACTTATAAAAAAAATCCTTCATTAAAGAGTTGTGAGCCATGAACAAAACTAACCAGCTCCTAGGTCAATCACAACATCACAAACTTTGTTGTGAGGCAAAAAATTATTTGAAAATCAGACATAAAGACAAAGGTACAGTGTACTTATTGTCTTTCATTAAGGCACACACTACAATCCCATAGGCCTAAAGCACGCGAATGATGTCATTGAATATAAATCTATGGAAATATATAAAACTATTTATTTTAGGTTGTTGTTTATAAGTATAGAAACAATATATTTTAAGTTTATTGCAATATTTCCCAATATGTACAAATATACAAGTAGTTTAAGTTTAAAGGGAGACCGACTGGATTATATAATTCATAGTGCATCATGGGAGCGTGCTGTCGCTCCAAGCTACATTTCAAATTTTTTGCTGCACGCGGTTCTCTTATTAGTGGACATTTATCCGATTACCATGGGTAATGTAGTTGTTTACCAAGAATTCTGCTATCAAACATGACTTTTAAACAATGAATTTGAGATAACGTGGACGGATGATTTCAACGGAAGCATATCATCGATGAACGACCTCGTAGCTCAAGGTAGGTCTGTCTTTAAAGGTTTAAAAAGTATTGAAAATCAATTAGTCTATGGGATTAATTAATTGGATTTTTACAAATTTAAAAAAATGGCAGCTGGCAGTCTTTTGAAATGTAGGAGGAACCTGTCAATCATTAGCATCCAAACAGACACAGCAGTCAATAATTAGCATCCAAACAGACACAGTAGCCAATCATTAGCATCCAAACACACAGAGCCATCAATTATTAGTATCCAAACAGACACAGTAGCCAGTCATTAGCATCCAAACAGACACAGCTCTGCCAATCATTAGCATCCAAACAAACAGAGCCATCAATTATTAGTATCCAAACAGACACAGCAGCCAATCATTATCATCCAAACAGACACAGCTCTGCCAATCATTAGCATCCAAACAAACAGAGCCATCAATTATTAGTATCCAAACAGACACAGTAGCCAATCATTAGCATCCAAACAGACACAGCAGCCAATCATTAGCATCTAAACAGACACAGCAGCCAATCATTAGCATCAAAACAGATACAGCAGCCAATTATTAGCATCGAAACAGACACAGCCACCAATCATTAACATCCAATCAGACACAGCCACCAACCATTAGCATCGAACCAGACACAGCCACCAATCATTAGCATCCAAACAGACACAGCAGCCAATCATTATCATCCAAACAGACACAGCTGCCAATAATTAGCATCCAAACAGACATAGCAGCCAATCATTAGCATCAAAACAGATACAGCAGCCAATCATTAGCATAGAAACAGACACAGCCACCAATCATTAGCATCCAAACAGACACAGCTGGCAATAATTAGCATCCAAACAGACACAGCAGCCAATCATTAGCATCAAAACAGATACAGCAGCCACTTATTAGCATTGAAACAGACACAGCCACCAATCATTAGCATCCAAACAGACACAGCCACCAATCATTAGCATCCAAACAGACACAGCCACCAATCATTAGCATCGAAACAGCCACAGCCACCAATCATTAGCATCCAAACAGCTGCCAATCATTAGCATCCAAACAGACAGAGCAGTCATACGATAAACGAGTAACGAATGACAACAGTAAACAGAGGTATTTCTCAATGTTATTGGTTGAGTTTGTATAATAAATTAATTATAACATATTTATTTAATCATATGTATATAGTTTTGACTAAATATTATTAGATTTGTAATTATTATCACAAGCCTTGCATTCTGAATTAGGTAACTTGAAATTACAACTGCTCTACACCATGCGAAACTGAATTTGACATTTTTGCATATAAAATATTTAAATTAAACGGAGGTCTACAAAATTCTGTCATCTTCATTTAGACAATAGATATAGAAGGATATTCCTATTTTGTATGATATAAACAACATAACAAGAATTATACAGCATTTCTGTAAAATATGAATATACTGTATGTCTGAGAAAGGCATGGTGAAAGGCAAATATCAAGAAAAATGTTTTGATAATTGAAAAACAATGTTTTTGATTTAGGTTTAGTTCACTGTATAATTAAGCTTAATTGTACTGCCCCCAAAAGGCAAAAAGCAGTAGTATTCTGTCATTTGTAAGTTATTAATAAAATAACAGGTCTCTCTATGTCTTGTAAAAGGCGGTGTTGGTTCAACTATGCTCAGATTCAGGAAAAACGTTTTATAATCCAGTGAAAATACTTCACTGTTGGTGTATATTTGGCTTTGTAAGGCAGTCTTGGTATCTTAATATAATTGGTATCTATTATATAATTGGTATCTTTAATATAATTTTTATTCGGTTGTTGGTCTTGTATTATTTTCAAACGTATTTGTGCATTTGCGTTGTATTGAAAACTACACAAATAGTTGCATACATAGTATTTGACAACATCATGAACTTTGCATACAGAAAGTCTTTATCTTCACTGTGGTTCTGTCGTTTCAGTTCTAATCTGATACGGTACACTACAGCAATTTAATCAACTTGGATAACATTATCAACCAAAACAAACTAGGATGTTAATAGTGTGGATGATTACATTTACTGAACCAAGATCTGCCTAATAAATGACCCATACACTATAAATCAATTGGTAGGGTGACCATGCGTCCTCTTTTTGGAAAACCAGAATATGTTCACCCTAATAGCGAGTAGCTAAAACTGAAAATAATTTGCTAAAATGGGTGGGTAAAAAAAAATTACCGTTCATACAAAAGGCATTTAGAAATGTTGTCAACACTTTCCATAAGTAAGCTGCATTTTGAATTGCTAGCGTTAAACAAGACCTCTATTACGCCAGTCATATGACAATACCCAATGATTTTATAAAAGGAAATATCTAAGGTGAACCAAATACGATATTTCAGAAGAATAGTTTTATTTTAAACACGTTAATTACCTTTTATAACATTGCTTTTATTTTATTTTTTTATTATGAAGGAGGAAGAAACTACTTCCCTTCAACCATGATGCGAGTTCTCGAGTGATTAGCTGTTGCGCTCTATTACGTAAAAGGGCGGGACTTCCTTTGCAACATCCGTTGGACGTTCCAATGCCATTGGTCCGTCTCTGCTAAACGTTCTCTGACTCGAGATATAATCTGCATTCAAAGAGAAAAAGTGTCGACGAGGTGGGATTTGCTCGTTTTTCTGTCACGTTAAATGTCTGTGACTGCTTTTGATAAATGTTAATAATTATAGCGTTCAATGTAAGAAATAGGGCGCGAAGCAAGTAACTTGAGAACATTTAGCGAATAGGTAATTTAATAACCAGCTTTATACATTCGTGCTTTGTCCATCGCAAAAAACGAAAACTTTTGTAGGCTATACTTAACCGAGTATAAACCAATACAATTGCGGCACAGTATATTTTCAGCATTATTTGCGAATTAAGCAACCGCCTAAGCAAACATTAGAATATAATTGCCCAAAACAGGATACATTAGGAAAGAAACAAAGGCTTAAACGTCATTTGTTCTTTTACTTTTAAGGCAGCTATATACATTGTTCACATTGAAACTTCGACAGAGATGAATGAGAGATCACAGCAAATATTATTTTCACTTACCCATTTGCTCCAAGACCAAAAGAAAGAAATCCACTATTGCGTTTGAATGACTTTCCAGAATACGAAAGAAATAGAGCAATTGATTAAACGGTAGCATTTACTGTCATTCCCTCAGCAGCTAATCGAAACCCCCTCGCAGCTGTGGTAATTAATTTTTTAAAACGAATTCCACGGTGAAATAACACAAAGCATAATGTTATAAATGTACACTCAATATTATTATTATTTCTTTTAATATACATTTTTGATAGATTTACACTGATAAATAAGGCGGAAACGCGTCATCACAGTCTGTGGAAAATGTATATTGTTGTAAATTTATTTTTAGATGGTCTAAATCTTTTTGTTGACCATATGTATTTCTAATAGTGGGCTGTGAATATTCGCGGGTCGGGAGCGCGCATCAGCTGACATCCGCAGAGAGAGCACAGCCAGACATGGATCAACTCAAAGTCAAAGACAGGATCCTTGAAAATATCTCTCTCTCCGTCAAGAAGGTAAGAAACCTCCATAAATGATTCTGTGATGTGTTCCGACTCGCTCGAGTGTATAATTTGAAGGTTTCTTTGGGGTTAATTCGGTTTACGCTTTCCTAATTGTTGGGCCTCCCTTCAGTATCTTGCTGAAGACAAACGGCTTCACGTCTTGAGAAAACATTGAGTGTTTCCGCTTGAATCCGTGTTTAATGAATACCTGCTTGGGTAGGTTGCTGTCAGTGCACCCTATTTGAGTATATAATGTGTACTCGCAGCGTAGTTATTACCCGTGTTTATTAGTGCAGTACATGAGGGATAAAGTCATTCTGGGCTTGAGTGAAGTAAACACTGGTTACAGCATGTGCATCACTGACGGTGTTTAGCTAGTGTTAGCTTGGTGACATAATGCCCCTGTAAACAAGGGCTGTTGCTATCCCTACTGCTGTTTTGTGGAGCCATCCTAGGCCATTCTGTTTCTGGATGGCTTTCTTGTTGTGCTTTTTGATCGTAATGGATTTTTGCTGTTTGTGTTAATGTGTTTGTTCTTTATTGATCTTTTAGCCCAACCTTTGCATTCCTGTCTACATTATACAGATTATCAGTGGGTTGCACAACCTGCACCTTTAAGGTTTAGTCATCCAGATTTTCCAGATTTAGGTGCAAAGCATTAGTATGTTTTCATGGGTTTCTGATGAGAACCCCATAAAGTTCTGCTTTCACATGATCACATCAGAGAATCACTGAACAGTGAATTCTTTTAAATTCATTTCACATCCTGATTAGGTTGTTCATCCAGAATGTTAAAGACTGCTTGGAATGTCAAGGCTGTGTGCACACTAAGAATTTAACAGACTGAACAATCTTTTTAAATTCAAGTTAAACTATTGCAGTCAAGTGCAATTAATCTTCCTTAACCATGTTTAACATTTAACCTGCAGTTGCAGAGTTACTTTGCAGCCTGTGAGGATGAGACACCAGCAATCAGGAATCATGACCGGGTTCTTCAGCGATTGTGTGAACACCTTGATCATGCTCTGCTCTATGGGTAAGACAAACTGCAACAGAGACCTGTTTTTCAAAATTACAAAAATGTATGTAGAAATTTGAGGGCTTACTAATATCAGGACTACTGATATTCTCTTTTTCTGTGTGCCTTGAAGGCTGCAGGACATCTCATCAGGTTACTGGGTCCTTGTGTTACACTTCACTCGACGAGAGGCCATCCGACAGATTGATGAGCTTCAGCACATAGCTACCAATCTTGGCAGAAGTAAGACCAAACCTATAATGCACTTTATTATTGTTGTTTTAAATGTATTTTCTGAAAGGAAGTGGGTTTGTGTAGACCGTTTTGTCTAAAATAAATATTGTAAAATATTGGATGCAAAAGTATTTCTGGTCTTTGTCACATACAGTTAATCCGGAAAGTATTCACAGAGCTTCACCTTTTCCACATTTTGTTATGTTACAGACTTATTCCAAAATTTATCAAATTTATTATTTTCCTAAAAATTCTACAAACAATACCCCATAATGTCAACATGACATTTGTTTTGAAGTCTTTGCAAATTTATATAAAATAAAAAAATGAATAAAATCACAAACATAAGTTTTCACAGCCTTTGCCCTTGACACTCAAAATTGAGCTCAGGTGCATCCTGTTTCCACTGATCATCCTTGAGATGTTTCTACAACTTGATTGGAGTCCACCTGTGGTAAATTCAGTTGATTGGACATGATTTGGAAAGGCACACACCTGTCTATATAAGGTCCCACAGTTAACAGTGCATGCCAGAGCACAAAGCCATGAAGTCCAAGGAATTGTCCGTTGACCTCTGAGACAGGATTGTATCGAGGCACAGATCTGGGGAAGGGTACAGAAAAATTTCTGCATCATTGAAGGTCCCAATGAGCACAGTGGCCTCCATCATCTGTAAATGGAAGAAGTTTGGAACCACCAGGACTCTTCCTAGAGCTGGCCGCCCGGCCAATCTGAGTGATCGGGGGAGAAGGGCCTTAGTCAGGGAGGTGACCAAGAACCCGATGGTCACTCTGACAGAGCTCCAGCATTTCTCTGTGGAGAGAGGAGAACCTTCCAGAAGAACAACCATCTCTGCAGCACTCCACCAATCAGGCCTGTATGGTAGAGTGGCCAGACGGAAACCACTCCTCAGTAAAAGGCACATGACAGCATGCCTGGAGTTTGCCAAAAGTCACCTGAAGGACTCTCAGACCATGAGAAACAAAATTCCCTGGTCTGATGAAACAAAGATTGAACTCTTTGGTCTGAATGGCAAGTGTCATGTCTGGAGGAAACCAGGCACTGCTCATCACCTGGCCAATACCATCCCTACAGTGAAGCATGGTGGTGGCAGCATCATGCTGTTGGGATGTTTTTCAATGGCAGGAACTGGGAGACTAGTCAGGATCGAGGGAAAGATGAATGCAGCAATGTACAGAGACATCCTTGATGAAAACCTGCTCCAGAGCACTCTGGACCTCAGACTGGGGCGAAGGTTCATCTTCCAACAGGACAATGACCCTAAGCACACAGCCAAGATAACAAAGGAGTGGCTACGGGACAACTCCGTGAATGTCTTTGAGTGGCCCTGTCTTGAACCTGATTGAACATCTCTAGAGAGATCTGAAATTGGCTGTGCACTGAAGCTCCCCATCACACCTGATGGAGCTTGAGAGGTCCTGCAAAGAAGAACGTGAGAAACCACCCAAAAATAGGTGTACCAAGCTTGTAGCGTAATACTCGTAAAGACATGAGACTAATTGCTGCCAAAGGTGCTTCAACAAAGTATTGAGCAAAGGCTGTGAATACTTGTGTACATGTGTTTTTTAATATTTTTTATATAAGGCTGAAAAATTACAAAATGTGGAAAAAGTGAAGTGCTGTGAATACTTTCTGGATGCACTGTACAGTTAAATATGACTGTTACTGTTTGTTGTGGTTTCACAGGTCGTGCCTGGCTCTACTTGGCACTCAGTGAAAGTTCTTTAGAAAGCTACCTCAGACTTTTTCAAGAGAATAAAGGGCTTCTACAGAAATACTACTACAAGTGAGAAATGCTTGATTCTTATACTGGGTACTATTGTTCTTCTGTGGTGTCGCTAAGTTTCCAGATCAGGAAATGCTTCCTTTTAAAGGGATAGTTCACCCAAAAATGAGTTTTGTCATCATTTACTCACCCTCATGCCATCTCAGATGTGTATGATTTTTTTCTGCTAAATACAAATGATTTTTAGAAGAATATTTCTGCTCTGTAGATCCATAAAATGCAAGTGAAAAGTGACCAGACCTTTCAAGCTCAAAAATCACATAACGCTGCATAAAAGTAGTCCGTAAGTCTTCAGTGGTTAAATCTATGACTTTAGAAGCAATATTATAGGTGTGGGTGAGAAATGGAAAAACATTGAAGTCCTTTTTGTCTATACTTTCACTAAAAAGTGAAAGTAGTAAAAAAAAAAAAAGGACTTAAATATTGATCTGTTTTTTACCCAGTACGATTGCATCGTGTCAGAAGACATATATTTAACCACTGAAGTCATATGGATTACTTTAATGCTGCTTAATGTGATTTTTGAGCTTGAAAGGTATGGTCACCATTCACTTGCATTTTATGGATCTTCAGAGCTGAAATATTCTTCTAAATATAATCTTTTGTGTTCTGCTGTAGAAATTTATGAATTTTCATTTTTGGGTGAACTATTCCTTTTAAGCTGTCATCTGGTTATTATGCTATTTGTGAAAAGTTGTTTCCACCTTCACAGGAATGCATTGGTTTGCAGTCACAACCATCTCACTCTGTTTCTTACGCTTGTCTCTGGGCTGGAATTTATCCGGTTTGACCTTGAGCTGGTATGACTGCTCTCTCTACTCTCCACTATATTTTCTAGACTTGTAGTTACTTATACAGAATTCTTGATTCAACACATTTTATACGACCGCTTTAAGTTTAAAAAAAAAAAAAGTTTTAGTTGTATCTGCTGTACATAAATTGGTGTACATAAATTTCTACAGTCCAATATGTAATATATATATTTTTTAATATTTTGACAGGATGTGCCATACCTGGATGTTGCTCCTTACATGCCAGAATACTACAAACCTCAGAATCTATTAGATTTTGAGGAGAGGTTGCCAAGCTCTGATAATCTGTCTCTGCACTCTTTCACATCTCTTACCTCCACTAACCTTGAGTGGGACGACAGTGCCATTGCCCCATCCAGTGAAGGTAAGCTGCTCTTGATTCAATTCTCTGTGTATCTCTCCCTCCATTTCAATTTTGATGTCTAAAAAAATAGTTCACCCAAAAAAAAATGAACATTCTCTCAACATTTCCATCATGCAATCTGAGATGTGTATGCCTTTTGCTGAACACAAAGATTTTTGAAGAATATCTCCACTCTAAGTCCATACAATGCAAGTGAATCGTGACCAACATTTTCATGCTCCGAAAAAAGCACATAAAGGTCGCATAAAGGTAACACACAAGACTATGGTAGTTTAATCCATGTCTCGATTACCCTTCTTAGTGTTCTGCAGATGCGTCAAGCACTAGGATGTGTAATCGAGCTTAAAATCATGATCTTGCCTTGAGACGGCAATGCAAGATGTCCTGTTCTCACCCAAAACCGATCTTTTCCGAAGACATTATTAAACCACTGGATCCAATTGATTACAATTATGCTGCCTTTATGTGATTTTTGGAGCTTCTAGTTTTTTTAACTCTTCACATGCATTATATAGACCTGCAGAGCTGAAATAATCTTCTAAAAAAATCTTTGTGTTCAGCAGAAGAAAGAAAAGTCATACACATCTGGGATGGCATGAGGGTAAGTAAAATTATGAGATACTTCTAGTTTTTGGGTGAACTATTTCTTTAAAGGTTGATTGCTCTACATGACTTAAAATCTGAAGAGATTATAAAAATTCTAGGTAACACACTTAAAGACTACAATATGTACATGGCTTTGAAAAAAAAAACTGGGCATTATACATTAAATGACTGAGGATCACACACTACCCAACTCTGTAATTGATCTAAACACTGCAAACTCGTGTGGAAATGGACTCCTTCCCATTTTGACAATATGATGTTGCCAAACGTCAATATACGGGAGATGACTGCCAATGTTGTTGCTGCTACATCAGCTTAGTGGCCCGCCATGCTCTATTTTCAGTTGGCTGGTCACTGTATGACTTAAGATTTGAGTCATGGAAAATCATACACTACTAGATTATCTCTATAGTCAGTTTTAATATATTTGATATACTCCAACTAGATGGAATCATGGTCTGTGGGAAATAATTTTCAGTCTGTACCCACACTGCGTATACTAGTCAATATTGTTGACTCCAACTGACTCCAAATTTAGAGACTGGAGCTGATAAGCACAGACTGCTAAATGGGGCTAAAACAGTTGTTAAATTTGGGTATTGTAATCCTGCCGTTTCTTTCTCACTTTTTGATATATTTTGCTTTCCCCTTTCTTTTACAAACTGGCATACTTGGTTGATATTACTTTTTAGTCTGCAGCAGAATGGCAATAATAACTATTAAAGTTAAGATGAGGGCAGTGAGTGTTAAACATTTCAGTAGATCTATATGGTCATATATAAATGCTTTCATTTCATACAATGAGACCATTATGTCACAATGTCTCTTTCAGTTGTCAGCTTTTACTTGGTTCCTCATGTGACAAATTTCACATTTAATATTTATCTCTTCCTGTTTTTTTTTACCTCTCATTCTCTTCATTATTCTTTTCTAATGATGAGTCTTATTTCTCCCTTTTTAGATTATGATTTTGGTGACATCTTCCCTGTGTTGCAGTCATTGCCAAGTGCAGACTGGGAAGGTGGGACATGGTTATTTCCCCCTCCCCAATCTTAACATTTCCACTCCACCACCTCTATCATTCCAAAGCCACTAACCAGCATCACGCATGTCCATTCATCTGGGAGTTTGTTTCATGCACATAACTTGTTATATGCTCCTCTGCTTGTGATGTGGAGTTCAAAGATATTGGTTTTGCACAGGTTACTCTTTCATCCTAACTGTATTGATGACTATTAGACTAAACGGAGACCAGACCTCTGCTGCTGCAGGGTTTCTATGGGATGATACTATAATGCCTGATGCAGCTGAAACTCACTGTTTCTTGTCAGCTTACATTTCCTGCCATTGCACTTGTGTCTGTGGCAGCTGGTCTGCATGTTTGCTGCCTGGTTTCAACCAGCAACACCAAAATATTGCTCTTACTTGAGAATTATGCAATGCAAACTATAATGAACTGTCAGTGTTTATTAACACTGATTTGTGCATGATTGATATAATTTTGTTGTTGTTGTTGAATGGCTGCTTGCTGCTTTTTTTTTTAATTTTTTTTTTTAAGATGAATTGTATAATAAATGAAATGTTTTTCTTAAAGGGTTTGTTCACCCAAAAATAAAAAATTCTCATCATTTACCCACCCTCATACCATCCCAGATGTGTGTTTTATAATATACTATAATTTAAATATTTTTAGAAGAATATCTCAGCTCTGTAGGTTCACACAATGCAATTGAACTGTGATCAGAACTCCAAAAAGGAGATAAAGCCAGCATAAAAGTAATCCATAAGACTCCAGTGGTTAAATCCATGTCTTCAGAAGCAATATGTTTGGTTGAGGAACAGATCAACATTCAAGTCCTTTTTTACAAGAAATCTCCATGTTTTCACTTTAAAAATGTGAAAGTGGAGATTTATAGTAAATAAAGGATTTGTTTCTTACCCACACCTAGCACATCGCTTCTAAAGATATGGATTAAACCACTGGAGTCTTATGGATTACTTTTATGCTGCATTTATGTTATCTTTGGTGCTTCCAAGTTCTGTCCGCCATTCACTTGCATTGGATGGACCTACAGAGATGAGATATTCTTCTAAAAATATCTGAAAGAAAGTCATACACATCTCAACTCAAGGAGGAGTAAAAATGATTTTGGGTGAACTATCCCTTTAAAAAATTTGATGGAAGTAGCTTGTGATTATTGTAAGTCTGTTAAGATTCCATAAGTTTATCCCTCCTGTGGTGTTAGACCTGTTAGCACTTGGACAGTAAAGATGTTGTTTGACACTTAATCTCTTGAGCCCCCAATTCTACCTGTCATACATTTGAGATGGTTTCCTTCCTCTCTTGCTCTTTCTGACAGAAGGAGATTTGACCGATCCAGTCAGTGGGTCTCGTTCCTCCGGTTCGGACCCTCAGACTGTTGTCAGTGACTGTGTGGTGATAAGGACCATCAGGACCACTTCTCTTTCGCGAAGCCCTCCATTTCGACACAATCCCTTCAATGAGGACTCGGACACTAACACTTCAACTGACGTCACCCCAGTCCACATGGCTATCCGTCATTTTTCTACAACAGAAGAAGACCCTGAGAATGCCAACACTGAACTGGAGGTCATTAGGTGTGTCTTAAACATTAGAGCTAACTGTGTAGGAGTTAGAAATGGTAAATGACACACTTTTGTTTCAATTTGAAGTGTGCCATTTTTGTGTCACTAGCACCACCAAATGGAATTGAAACATAACGACTGTTTTCAAACAGGTCATTGCCATTGGTCAAATAAACCGGTAATCTCAATCCAAACTCATGCCATTGGTTCAATGTCAATTTTCCTGTATTAGGCTGATCAGGATACTTAAAGCAATGTTATGATAGTGTCACTGTACAGTGCCATTAGAATCCGTGTTTACAATGTGGGAAATCATTTTAAGAATAGCTTGCTTATAACTGTGTGCTCATTAAAGATTGCAAGACAACCACTAGTCGATCTCTTAAACAGGTCAAAAGTTAAATATTGTAGGAGAAACAACACTAATAATGAGAATCTCCTTGTTTCGGCTCTCCTACATTTCCGAAACTTAGTATAGCAGGGGAAGACTCATTCATTTAACTGAGGAAAGCTCTGATTGGATGGGGTTGGGTTATAGTTTCTCCAACCAGCCAGGAAATTTGGAAGTTCACCCTGTCTGACGGACTGGTGACTTCTGTCTTTTGTACGTGCTAATGTGTGTGTGTGTGTATGCTGTCACCTGTGTGACGATCAAATGCACTTCAAAATGATGAGGTGAATGAGCACAATCAGTTATGTCTATAGTGCCGGTATACATCAGGACAAAATTACTGACAAATAACATCAGGAAGTTTTATTACTGACTTCTCGTCTTGAATAATTACATACGAGCAACATTTACCTAATTTTCAAATTAGTTGGTATTAATTTTGGTATTGATAATTGTCAAATTTCACTGGTAGCTACCGAATACTGAACTTTTGGTATTGTGACTGCACTGTAGATGTAATGGTATTATGAGAAAGCAGTTTTCATGCCATAAAAGTGTAAGCACCATGGTACCAAAGACTGTAAATATTGTAGCTCTGTAACTCTTTCAAAACATTGCTCTGTTTGTTTAAGCAGTCTAACAGGTCAACTTCTGACTCAACCAGTGTCATTCATTTTGGGCAGGACTACATCCTTGTCTAAACAATGGCATACAGGGGACACAGTGGAAGGGATGTTTGGTGAAATCTGTTTGGAAAAGAACATTTTCTCAATTTCTTTCGGTGCCACAGTGGTGCAAATATTATAAACAACACCTTTTAAATTCAGCTAATGTTTGTTGATTGGGCTGCATTTCCCAAAAGCATTTTAAGCTTAAGTTGGTCGTAGAGACCACTGGTGCCTATGGTTTCTACAATCTGCTTGGTGCTTTGACAATAACATGTCAAAATTCGAACTCCTATGCACACCCGCAAACCGCACCTGCGTCCACTTGAAAAGGTGGTCTGGGGTACGGTTCGCTGCTAATATGAACTGTTTGTGATGACATATAATTTGCATCTTTGCAGGCTCGTGATCACAATTATGGTGGTATAATGCATTTTTCATACATGCTTGTCCAAATGCACTGCCTTCAGAGAGCAGCTCACATTTTTCACATCTCTTGCAATGTATCCACAGGCTTGCGGCATACAGTCACTAATATTCATCACATCATTGCACATTCAATGCCGTCTTAAGTTGTTACCTAGTTGCAGTGGTAAACGGATGCTGCTTGTACTCATGTTGATGATGTAATCAGATTGCAGTTCAGACCCAAATAATATGATGTGCACAAAGACCTACGGGGAGGGGGGAGGAAACAACCTCTGGTGCGGTCCAAGCAATCGAAGCAAGTGTGAAGGCACCCTTAGGCTTACGATACTTTTGGGAAACACAAACCTGGTTATTTGGATATTTATCTTCTGCTGAAATTGGTTTGACATTAGGTAGATAGGATTGAATGAAGATTTCTTGGTTTTGCTGTCATAACACTTCTTTTGCTACACCAGGATGGCAAGGCGCAGAAGACCTGGTAAGAAACGACGTGGGAGGGGATCAACAGAATCTGTGAGCAGTGAACAGAATCTCATCTCTCCTGACACTGAGGAATGCCTACAGATTGTAGTCAAGAGGGACATTGTTGTGGACGATCTTAAAGTGGACAGCTGGGTTCCTCTGGAGGGGCCAGACTGTTCTGGGATCAACTCTCTAAAGAATGGGAGAGAGGAAGGTGAGGATGAAGACCCTGAAACTGGGCTGAGGCTCCCTGAGATGACCGACACCTCTATGGACCGTGTGGGCCAACCCCTCCGTGATGTCATGGACAGATTGAATGGCTGTCTGGATGGAGAGAGCTGGGAACGACATGAAGGTGAAGAGGTGGAGGGAGTTAGAGTGGTCGGAGCTTGCACTAGTCAAGATGGTACCAGCTCTGCTGCAGGAACCCTCCACCAGCGGCCCTTTCGAGAGGATTCAGGCGGTGAACCCCCAGACCCAGACTCTCAGCCAAGCCCCAGCTTCCTGCAGGCCCCCCTGCCACCTGCAGACTTCTACTGCTTTACCTCCCAGAGTCCAGACCCTGCTGTCTCGTGTGGTGGCCACCATGACTCTGCAGGGAATGGCAGTCCGCAGGATGTTCCTGCTGGCCATGAAGATGAGAGAGAAACAGAGACACCAGCTTCAGGGCAGGATTCCACCATCCCCATAGAGGAGTCAACTGTGGAGAATCAGAGTGAAAAGGAGCAGGGGGAAGTTAAAGACAGTACAATACAGAGCTCCCATGCTGCAGAGTTTAAGTAAGACAATTAATTGTGATCATCTTTCAATGAATGACATCACAGCCTCTGAAATAGATTCATTTGAATGACATTGGGTCATTATTACAGCTATTCTGAGTATTTTGCATTTATTTTTTGTTTTTGTTTGTACAGGGTGGATAATAATCACCTACTGCTGCTCATGATTCACGTTTTCAGGGAGAATGATGAACAATTCATTAAGGTGACTAAAAACAATTTGATTTAACGTCTGTGCAGACTTGTGTTTTCTACAGGGTTGGTCACAATTTACGTTAGTTTCCTTGCGTGTACCCCCCAAAAACAAATTCTCTTATCATTTACTCTCATGCCATCGCACATATGTATGACTTTCTTTCTACTTCAGAACAACAACTGAAGATTTTAATTAGAATAACTACAAACATTCTGCTCAATGTTATATTTGTAGTGAAATTCAAATTCGAGTATATTTGCAAATAGTGCAATGAGTAATGAAATATGTTTTGCAAATCTGTGCTTTCTTAGTGATTGGTTTAAATTTGTACACCGTTTTATAGATGTTGAGGATGAGCACAGGCCACATGGAAGGAGATTTGCAGCCCCTTTATCTACTTTTGACAGACTGCTACATTTACCTCTTGCGAAAAGGTAAGCAAACCTTCCTGAAATACAGTAGAAGAGCAAGAGATTGTGAAAGACGCCTTCAAAAGCACTTCTTTATTTGTATCTGTTGTTGTTGATGTGTACCATTTGATTTCAGGGGCAGCAGAGAAGCCTTACTGTGTTGAGGAAGCCGTGTCTTACAATGAGCTAGACTACATATCTGTGAGTAGACGAACCAACGCCTTAATAATTACATGACACCTAAATAAAACATTAATGAATGACAACATTATGTTGCTGTGAACAATGGTCAAATATACAAATTATCAGTCATTTAAACAAAAATATTTGAATGTTGCAATTGATCAATAAGAATCAGAAATTCAAGAGAATTTTATTGACTGCATAGACTACATTTGAGTCCTTTTTTTGCCTTAGGTTGGACTCCACCAGCAGACTGTCACACTTGTGTGCACTAACAGAAGACGGCAGTTCCTTCTGGACACAGCAGATTCGTCCCTGACTGTGTGAGTTCTAGGATATTTTGAGCCAGGAGGTTACACTGAAGTGCATCCTCTTGAGATGTATTATTATGTATGTCTTTGAAAAGAGCTTCTCTTCATGTTCTCTCTTAATTGTACAGCTGGTTTCTGACTGTGCTGAAGACAGCCCTGGAAATCGGCTGCAGGGAGCTTCCCTACCCCTCCGTTCTCACCGACGCCACTATGGAGAAACTTGCTCTCACTAAGTTTGTGTGCCAAGAGACACACTGTGAGGTAAATGGAGAAGATCTATCAGCCTGTATAATTCATGAGATTCTGGCAGACAGTACCTCACTTTTATCATCTCAGTTTGCATTTAAAATTAAAGCATTTAACATGCTTATTCAGTTTAGAGATGTAGTGGGGTTTAAATGTCCACATGAGAATATGCTTCATAATATTTCGTATATTAGGTACATCCCTCTTTTGCTGCAATGACGTCATGCACTCGCAAGTTTATGAAAAACCTGATGAAGCATGATTTGAGAATGTTTGCGCATGCAAATAGCGTCAGTCTTTGCGTTCTGAAGAAGCAGAGAAAGCTACCATGAGCATGTCACCAAAGCCGGTAATTTGCGGTTTTTGCTTTATATCTCAAAATATGCCCGAAAAGCTTTTTTCTTATGTTACTCATTTTACAATATACAAAAAGAAAATTCAAAACTGTGTTCCAACATCCTGTCTGGCTTAACCATATTAAGCCAAGCTTACACTACACAACTTTCAGTTGGCACCCTTTTTTTCATTGTGCTAGTTCAAACACTTCAGGAATGTAGTGGATCAACTACGCAACCATTCGTCCCAGACGGAGGCCTGGAACTAAGATGCGTATTCCGTGAGCTGATCTGATCACAAATGTACAAGTGAGACATCAACACCTAGTCATCTCTTTTTGACCACTTGTGATCAGATTTCAAGGAGAAAGTCAGATTTTATGAGGACATATGTCAATAATTACATCTGCGTTATACTGAATGTTAATGCGCAAAAAAAATAAAAGACGAGAAGAGCTAAAAACCTGCTCTCAATTTCTCTTAATTATTTGCAAACATGATGTTTAGAGCAGAGTTATTAGTGCAGTACCTGTATTTGAGCTTCTAATGTGTATGCGTCCCTGTTGTACACATTCATGCATTCGTTTTTCTCATCGTATGCTTATTTCCCTTTAAATCCGTAAGTAACAACAAGTATGAAAGAAAAGCTCTCTGGATTTCGTGCTTAAATGGCACTAATAATAATAAAAATGGCAAGTAGAGAGATGTGGGTGAGGTTTTATTTTATTATTATTTTCGTCTCCTGCTACCCAATACCTTGCTCTCCTCTTTCAACAAACATTAAACAACTGCTCACACCCTTGCGTATTTGGAATTTTTTTAAAAACATCGGAAAATAATACAGTGGGTAGGGAGATGTGAGTGTCTTATTTTCTAATGATGTTTTGTCTTCTGCTACTCAAACCTTGCTCTCCTCTTTCAAGAAATATAAAAGAACGGCTTGCTCACATTTTGCTATTTGCAAATGGAAACCTAAGAATACCAGCTGAAAATAATAGACAGTGGGTAGGGAGATGTTTTATTTATTTTTTTGTCTTCTGCTTCCTAATACATTGCCCTCCTTTTGTGCTCTCTCTATATTTAATTGGCTGTGGCTCATTGTCCGTGTTTCGCTCGTTGGGACAGTGCGCGCACTTGAAGACCAGACGTCTAAATATCAAGTAGTTTTGAAAACCGTTTGTAGCTTTTGGGACTTGTCGCAGGAATGCGCACACACAACAAGACCAATCGTTGTGAGATCTGAGGCTTCTCGTCACAGACCAAAACTCAAAACATCAAAGTAGAGGAGCTTGAGTCATGTAGTTTACACTAGGCTTTAGCCTCTTGTCCATTCCTCCTCCATTAACCAGACATCACTGGTGAGAGTATGAAGGAAAGTTTGGTGGAAAAGTGTTGTCAGATGTGGGAGGTAAACAATTTCAGAATGACACTACATCCTTTTGCTTTATGAAAAAAATATGTGACCTGTAGAATATACAGTGTTAGCCCCCATACTCTTAATAATGCATGTCGCCATTGCTTTTTAAAAATTTTACTGCGAGTATAGTGTAGTTTCAATCAATTTGGGATACTTAAAAGCCCTGTCCACGGCTTTTATTTTTGTGAATACGATTGAAAGTAGTTTATTTTTTTTATTTAGCAGATTATTTAAAACTGATGTAATGAAAAAGTTGCATACTTCAAAACCACCCCTTTCAATGAGAGAGATATTTAATTGGAAAAACAAACTCTATTGAGATGTTTACATAAACACTTTTCATTCTGATTGAACTATCAGTCAGATTATTAGGGTGCATGTCAACGTAACCAATGATTATTACATTATTTGAATAGTGAAGTGTGCATATTGTAAATTTTTTCACATAACATTTCACTGTTTTTAATTATTTAAAATACTAAAACTATTTATTTCCAGGTTTAAAAGATTTTGAATCCCTGATTAACAATGTGAACTCAGACTTTTAAACCCCAATGTATATATACGTGGACCCCAATGTATATATACTTGGTGAGATAAGGTTTCACGTTGCATATTTTCAGATTGATATGATATGTAAATGAGGCAATGGGGCTCTGCGAATATTTATTAGTACACAATGCATTAACGCTGATTCATAAATTATTATAACACAAAGGGGTTTACCAAAAATCCATTCTTATCGAATAAAAACAAGAATGCAATTATTAAAAAAAAAATGTGTCCACTGTGACAGAAAACACAATGACAGACCTATAGAACTAAAATGAAAGGTCAGACACAATCACCATAGTGGTTTTAATGAAACATCACACCTTGAATGGTTAAAAATTACTTTTAACCTCCTGAGACCCAAGCGTGATTGCTGTGTGAATTTTCCATTTCCCTTTTTGATTTGTAACTAGTAGCACCTAATTAACATGCAAAAAAATATGTCCTAAAAAAAAAAAAAAAATTTCCTAAAAATATATGGTATCATACGTGGATAGTGGGACTAAGTTGTGAAATTGTAAATAATATCAAGTTCTAGAAAGTTCAAATACTTTATGTATCCAGAATTGTTGGTTATTCATGTTTTTGAGACGTTACAGACCTTATATCAGAAATAAGCATTTATTATCGTTAATTCCAGCATCATCCTATCACTGCCAGCCAAGTTAAACTATATTATATATTCTGAATATGTGTACTGATTAACATTGCCCCATCTCTGCCAAACATGGTGAGTGGTCCAAACATCATCTGCAGCCTGAAACTGAACTTTTGGTCTGATTTTAGGAGTGAATGCACTTTGGGAGCAATAGCTTTCCTATGCATGTATTTAGTTTAAACGCCAGTGTGCTGTCTGTCTGCACTGGTCTCAGAACAGTTCAAAATGCACCTTAATTTCATCCTAACTCTATACATAAATCGCTAAAATTTAAAAAAAAGGCATATCGTATGAAACTAGAGACTAATTATTTGACTTATGTTTCAGTGAAAAAACAGAATTTGGTTTCTTACCAGATGTAGTTTTGCTGCAGTTTCTTCAAAGACAAACTCCGCTTTGATCTTCATAATGTTATTCTGTCACATGACTCCATGCGTTGAGTTTAACCCTTTACTGACAGCCCAGAGTCTTCTGAACTAAGATCAGGTGGTTTTAATTTAAATTATGCGTTGCATATACAAGGTTAAATATCTGTCAACTGTATTGCATTAAAGGGTTAATTAAATACAAATGTATGGGATTTGTTTTCTGATACTCCTGACATTGTGCTTACTGTGTTTGTTTGTGTAGTTGTCAGAGGTTGGCATCCGTCTGTATTCTCTGGTTCACTGGGAGGATCCCATGGATGTATCTGTGGCTTCACCTACATCTCCGTTAGGCTCAAGAGGATCTCGCAGCACTAAAGAGGGGACTGTGTTATACCGGGCTGGGAGCTCCTATCTGGGAAAGGAAGTGTGGAAAAGTTGTTACTTGGTGCTCAGGTACAAAGGACTTTTAAGCTATTCTACAGCATTTCAACATGCTGTTTGTGTACTCAATCATAAATAGATGTGTACCTTGCAGCAAAGGCATCCTGTATCAGTATGCTGAGAGAACAGATGTTACACCTTTGATGTCTGTCACCATGGGGTAAGCTCTAATTGTTGTTCCATTTTGTCTTTTTAGTAAAATTCATGAAAGGGAAATTCATACATTATTTCATAAATTTTCACTCTTAATATACACAATATGGCCAAAACACCTCCTTCCAAGTAATGATTTTGGCAAGGTCTATTAATTCTAGTGAAGACAAATCTGAATTTTAATGCATACAATCACATTCTAGAAATTATTTGCTTCAAATATCATGGCGACAGTTTGTGGAGGGCCCTTTTCTGTTCCAGAATGGCCCAAAGCATGACTGGCCTGCACAAACAACATCAGTGCCTAAACACATTAATGGGAGAAAATCCCTGAGGTCATGGTCAGATAAATAGTGGAAAGCCCAGAAAAGAAGAAACTGTTTATGCAGGCCAGTCATGCTATTTTTGCCATTGGTTTTTAAATTAAAAGCACAAATAAGTATGTGGTGTCCAGGTGTTCACATACTGTTTGCCATAAAGTGTGTATTCCTTAAAACAAAACAAAAAAACTACATATTTTCATGTTATGTTTGTTTCATAGGGGAGAGCACTGTGGAGGCTGCAGGCGATCAAAAAGCTCTGAGAAGCTACACGCATTTCAGGTGATTCTGACGGAACATCCTCCATTAGAGCTCAGTGCAGAGAATGAACAGGAAATGGCTGACTGGATGCAGCTGCTTTGCCAGTCTGTCTCTAAAGGGGTGAGCACACACACTCAGAGGGCTGATCAGTCATATACTCCATTTTTTGCAAGATGCCTTGAAGATCTTAATATTTCCTTGACCAATAACATTTCTTGGAAGTATGACTAAAGACACAATTTTAGATTTTTTATTTTTTTTCTCTCCATTTTCAAATCTGTCTTTTTGAGCTGTTGGTGTCTGAGCAAAATGAGGTTGTGTGCATATGAAATGCTTTCAGAGCTTCCACATGACAATGTGTTGGACCTCATCAGTTCCAGACACACGTGCAGTCTGTCTCCTGTCAAGCAGCAGCATTTGCATTTTGATCAGAAAAGATGGTGTCTTAGGATAGCCTAACCAAAATGATAACAATTCCCCAGGCATTGAGAACATTTAAAGGAATAGTTCACCCAAAATAATTTACCCTCTCAAGTTGTTCCAAACTCGTATGTCTGTCTTCAGTTGAACATAAAAGGAGATGTTAGGCAGAATGTTAGACTCGGTCACCATTCAGTTTAATTGTTTGCATGTTTTTTTCTATTCAATGAAAGTGAATGGTGACCGAGTCTAACATTCTGCAGAATTGCATTTTTGGATAAACAATCCCTTATAAATTTGTTTATATACATTTCTATATTTTATGCCTCAGGTTATTCCACAAGGAGTAGCCCCTGCACCCTGTATCCCATGCTGCCTTGTACTCACAGACAGGAAGTTGCTGACGTGTCACCAGGATTGCCAGACTAGTTTTTTCCGCTCTCTAGGAGAAGCTGAGCTGAACGATGTCACAGCTGTTTGCCTTGAGGATAAAGAATACTGTGTCATTGTAAGATCTTCAGCAAACTGCAGAGTATCAGATTTCCTTGTAACAATTTATTTGCAAGTTTGAAATTACAAACATCTGTTGACATGTATGCCGTACCTCATATTTTTTACTCCCAATTCAGGAAATGCATGCTTGTCATCATGAATCAGACTAGATTTTTCAATGCATAGGCTTTTGTGAATCACTGATTTACTCAGTGCTATTATAATGTGTTTGTCTCCTTACCCCTTTTATGTCTTTGTAGGAGTTTGCAGAAGATCGTGCTCAGTTTCTCCCTCCCTGGGTTCTATATTTTAGTGGATGTGAAGAGAGAGATCGACTACTAGCAGAATTGAATCAAGCTTGGACTGCTGTTTTCCAGGTGAAGGAAACCTGATAATATTTTCATAAGCCATCAAATTATAAAATCTGCTATTAATAATAGAAATAGAAATTTGCTATTGTCCATCAACTATTATTAAATTATTCTGAGAGTTTGTGATTAATTGGGTGGTTATTGAGAAGACAATGTGATCTAAACATGTTGGCCTCCACGAGGCAGCTTTTATTAGACCACTCAATGTCTTATAAAATGATGTGTGTACATTATTTTAGACTTCATTTACTTTACTACTAGGTTAACAAATATTTATTTTTACTGTGTACACCTTTAATTCTCATAATTCATTTGTGTATATACTACACTCACTGAGCACTTTATTAGGCACACTATGGTCCTAATAAAGTTCCCGACGTGGTCTTCTGCTGTTGTAGCCCATCCACCTCATGGTTCGACATGTTGTGCATTCTGAGATGCAATTCAATTGTACAGAATGTTTGTCGGAGTTACCGTAGACTTTGTCAGCTTGTGTCAGTCTGGCCATTCTCTGCTGACCTCTCTCACGAAGGCGTTTCCGTTCGGCAGAACTGCCGCTAATTGTATGATTTTAGTTTTTCGCTACATTCTGAGTAAACTCTAGAGACTGTTGTGTGTGAAAATCTGAGGAGGTCAACAGTTACAGAAATACTCAAACCAGCCCATCTGGCACCAACAATCATGCCACGGTTGAAATCATGGAGATCAATTTTTTCCCATTCTGATGGTCGATGTGAACTTTAACTGAAGCTCCTGACTTGCATTTGCTTGATTTTATGCATTGCACACCTGCCACACGATTTGTTGATTGGATAATTACGTGAATGGGTAGTTATGCAGGTTTTCCTAATAAAGTGCTCAGTGAGTGTATGTTTGTTGTTTGTTCCAGGTGAGCCTACCTTGTAAGCCAGTGTCAGACCCGTCAGTGCAGAAGCGGTGTGGGGAGGCACTGGAGCTAATGAAGAGTGCCTGGCAGAGGAGTGACAGTCTACACAGAGGCCGATCTGTGAGAGAACCTTGGTGCTGACTACTTGTCAATCACCACATTTAGCCCATGATTGGATAGGACAGCATGGGGTGGTCAGCCCTCCAGAAAACCTACTCTATGTAGGTATGAGCAGACCCAATGACCTCTACAGCAGTGGTGGTTCCAGAGGGGACCCCCCCCCCAATTTATTCTAAATTTGAGGACATTTTGAACAATGTGGGCTCATGTGATATTTAACGAATGATGAGGCATGACCTTGTTTACACTTGCCTTGGATTAATATTTAAGGAGTCCTGTTAGCTTTTGCTTTCACAAGTGGAGGTGTGCAACAGGAAAAATGGAAAAACTATTCCATCACATGTGTTTGTAGTATATAGTGTCAACATCTAATTGGCAAAAAAAACAAAGCATCCTTTTTTTTTTTTTTTTTAACCTTACCTGTCCTCGTGTAAATTTGTCTATGTACATATACTGTATATGCCTATACAATAAGCCGAGGTACATCTTGCTTTATGAACACTTGCATTTAGTTACATTTACTGTGATACTTTTTGGCTGCTTTAGAATGATCACTATTTGAAAAGCATAACAGTTTGCATAGCAGCTTGGCATGGACACACAAAATGCAGAGATCGAGATGAGGGAAAATTGGTCAAGCTTTATTTTAGATATCAAAAATCAATAAATGCTAAGATCAGTGATTGCACGGTACCAGGATATAACCGCTGTTGTTATATTGGACTGACAATGTTATTAGGTGCAGGTGGTATTTACAGACTGTAATAGGGATAATGCACTACTAATGTATTGTTGGTAGTTATCGTAAGTTTTTAGAGCACATTTAGGGAATTCATAACTGAAGGAGTTGCTTGAAGCAGATTTGCACAAAGTTTTATTGTGTGCCTGTTTTAACTTTTGTTAAAGGGTTGGTTTGTGTTTTTCTTTTTTTTTTTACTCCATAAGTTTTAAAATGATTTCTGATCATACATGCACATTCATAGAACAACCATATAATATTGAGAAATATTTCTCTTTGTGTGGCCTTTGCCTTAAATTAAATAGTCAAACAGGCATTCTAATTTAAATGGTCTAAATTCCCAAAATTCTCCATGTGTCTCTGTCTTTTCAAAAACTGAGAGAACACCAGTCATTCTTTTCATTTACATGCTTAGCTGAAGTATTGAAAACCATGCTCTGTTTCTCTCTCACTGGTACTTTAGATGGAATATACCACTTCCAGTGAAACACTGTAAAGTGAATATTTTTCAGAACGTAGAGATGGTGTTTTAAAGAGAGTAAACTTGAGTAGGTGGATATTTTTCGTACTGAATGGAATCATCTCAGGTATGTTGAAGTTTGTTCCAAACAAAAGTGTTTAAATGATACATTGCTGGACAATGGTGAAATGCATTTGTTCATTAGCAAATTCAAGTTGGGTTGAGGGATTTTTTTTAATGCCGTTTTGACTGTTAAAATTAGTGACCTAATTATGTTCTAACACTCTAATGTTGTAAATACACAATGCTGCATGTGCATTGTTGCAAATATGTAATATTAATATGATAACATGTAAAGTGACTTTTTTTTTGTAAATGGGAAAAATATGAATAAACTATAATAGCTGCATTTTTATACTTGCTGCCTATGGCCTTATATTGAAAGGGGTTAAAGGGTTAGTTCACCCAAAAATGAAAATTCTCTAATCATTTACTTGCCCTCATGCCATATAAGCTGTGTATGACTTCTGCTGAACACAAAGATTTTTAGAAGAATAATTGAATATATAAAATTAATATTATGAAAATGAGTAAATAAGAAATAATATGAAAGAATTAAAGAAACAAATGAAGACAAATACAAAATGATCATACGAGCTTTCAAGTGTACATGCATTTGTTTTCAATATGTAGGATATCTTGATCTAGAGAGCAAAGTAGACATTAATTTCCATGAAAGTAGATGGAAATTAAAGGAATATTCCAGGTTCAGTATAAGTTAACCTCAACCAAAAGTATTTGTTGGCCAGATGTTGATTACAACCAAAGTAATTCAGACTTGTCCTTTTTGTTTATTTAAAAAAACAATCAAAAATTTTATTTTACAGTGAGCCACTTACAATGGAAGTAAATGGGGCCAGTCTATAAACATTAAAATACTCTGTTTTGAAAGTATAGCTACAAGATGTACACATTATACATGTTAACTTGATTTATGTGGTATCAAATCACTTACTAACCTTATCTGTGTAAAGTTATATCCAATATTACAACTTTGTTGTCATGATGATGTAACTCAAGTAAGCACTCTGATCCCAGTAAGTAATTTTCTCACACTAAAATCATATTATAATGTTCACGTCAAGTGAATTTACTTATGAAACCGTGCATTTTAACGTTTATGGACTTCCCCTATTAGCTTCTATTGTAAGGGCCTTTCTGTAAACTTGATTATGGGACGAGCACAGAAGGTGCTGTGTCACCTGTTTTAATTGATTTTCGTGTTCTTCTTCTTCCCCAATGGGAGTCTAGGGTAGCCCTATGAACGCTATATAGGGAAATAATGAAATTTGGCACACTGATAGGGTGGGCATAAACAGCCCCCATACCAAATTTGGGGTCTCTAGTACATAATCTATTCTATAATTAAACCATCAAAACAATACTATTTTCCTGGCTTTTATAGCTAGTGTGTATGCACATTCTAGAGTTGATTGTCAGGTGATGTCTGTATCTAAAAGGTGATTGGCTCTTTTAACTGTAAGGCAGGACTTCCTTTCTACATCCATTGACCATTGGGCGTTCAGAGCTCTGTGGTTGAGCATGCCAATTTCTTCCATTCATTTTAATAAAAGTGGCCCTTCTCTGTTAAATAATGGGATGGGATGGGGATGGGGATGGGGATGGGGATGGGGGGTGTGAGTAAACAGCCCTGTGATTTGTGGTTTCCCAATACATGCTTTGACATACATTTAATCATCTTTAAAAATGCATGAGAGATTGCCAGATAATCGTGCAGTTCTTTTGTTGAGAAACAGTCATAATTTCGCCCCTGTAACATAAAACCATCTACTCATTGCAGAGCTGCTCAGTGTGCTAATTGCTTTATAATTAGAATAGGCAGTGTTGAGTACTGCACAGACTATTAGACGTGCTGACAGTGCCCCGCAAATTCCATCTCATGGCTTTGTTGATCAAGCAATCTGCTTGTTATTTTAACATCGCAAAAAAATCTGCACACCTGAATAAAAAACAGGAGGTATTATGTGCAAATCTTATTTTAATCACACTACTAAAACGTTTTGTTTAGTAATCAAAGCAATGTGCTTCATGTAGAAATGAACTAGTTTTATTCAAGTCCAAATTAATATTTAATAGGACTGAATCAACCTAACAACCAGTGTTGTGTAAGTTATTCAAAAAACATTCCACTACAAATGACTGATTAACTCTCTAAAGTTGTTCTCGCATTATTTTACTAATTACTTCATCAAAAAGTAATCACATTACTAATTGTACATTTACTCAAGTTATTTTCTAAAACACATGCTCAGCTCACCCTTTAGCTGTCATAACCCATGTAAAGCACTTAAATGTAAGTTAACTTAAAGGAGAGTTCACCCTAAAATTAAAATTCTCTCATCATTTACTTACCCACATGCCATCCCAGATGTGTCACTTTCTTCTGATGAACACACATGAAGATTTTTAAAAGAAAATCTCAGCTCTGTAGGTCAATACAACCTTACCTTTCAAACTCTATAAATCCAGTGGTTAAATTCATATCTAAGTCCTAAGTACTTAAGTCCTTTTTTTATACTATAAATCTCCACTTTCACATTCTGAATGTGAAAGTGGAGATTTATTGTGAAATAGGATTTTAATATTGATCTGTTTCTCACCCAAAGCGATTGCATCTCTTCAGAAGCCATATATTAAACCACTGGAGTCATATGGATTACTTTTATGTGATTTTTGGAGCGTCAAGATTCTGGTCACCATTCACTTTGCATTTGAGCTGAGATATCCTTCCAAAAATGTTTGTGTTCAGCAGAAGAAAGTCAGTCATACACATCTGGGATAGCATGAGGGTGAATAAATGATAAGATAATTTTTGGTTGAACTATCCCTTTAATTGAAAGTCAGTAACTGTAATCTGATTACAAGAAATTAAAAAGTAATGCTATACATTTGAAAATAATAATATAACAGTAACTAATAACTTTTTTATCAGATTACACTCTGCACTGCTGACAACACTAGGCAACATTTTTAATAGTCGAATCAGGTAGAAATAGGTCAGTAAATGGTAACCGTTGCACAGTTTAACATTTTTTTACAGTGCATGGTTTAAATCCTTAATTGCTTTGTTCTATGCACTTTCAATACAACAGTCAATGTAGTATGATTCTCATAATCACACAGTCATGTTTTAAATGTGATATCCTATCATTTTAGTCGAACACTGCAGCTAATGATGGTGATGACTCTATTTTCAAGCAAACATTTCACAAAAAGAAATTTGTTAGGTTTCAAAATATTGAACAATAGATATTTTCAAACTTAGTTGGACATATCCATAGGTAATGTGAATAACAACACCTGTTGTTACTCATTTAGGACACCTGTGTGAAATTGAGGGCCTGATTTCATGCATCAACTAAAAAGTACCTTAACACAAGTTGGTTAAATGTAATTGCAAAAAAGTCTCAGAAATGTAAAGTTAGCTCTGGGAAAAGCACTAGCATCATTTGTTTGCAAATGCCACTTGGTTTGACAATATTTTGTTATCAATTTAATGAAATTCAGATATTTTAAATTGTGAATTAAGTATCAAAAAGTGCCTAAAATACATTTTGGGACCATTGTATGTTATTATATTAACACTGGTCGCTCCTGTCTTAGGCAATGTGCTGGTGTGGGAAGTGAAGATATGTTGCAAACGCCAAAGTCGGGGACAGTCGCAAGGAGAGTCAACGGAGGCGACAGCACAGGAGGAGAGCATGTCAGAGAGAAGATAAGCTCAGCTGCCCTGATGGAGAGAGACAGAACAGGAGGAGAGCAGGTCAGAGAGAATAAAAGCTCAGCTGCCCCGATGGAGAGAGAAATTAATCCAGAACCTTAAGAGTGCTGGACTGTTAATGGAGAAGGTTTGGCAAATTTCCTCAGCAGAATGCCATTTTTAATAATGCACTTGATGTATGCTTGTGGACCTGCAGATTTGAGATGGCCGAAAACTTGCTGACTGTAGGGTGTCCCATTTGTCATTTTATTCCGTCTTAGGGTGGCATTAAGGACAGATTGCATGCACATAGGGCTTAGACTCACCCTGGAAATAGTATTGAAACAAGTGGTGAATTGTTAGCTCTGAAAGTACTTTGATTTGTTAGTCAACAGGCACAGCTGAATCCAGACTTCAACGCTTCTGTTCGAGTTCTTCCGAAGCTCTTGGTGCCAAACATCATGACAGACTCAGTCCCCAACCATCCTGTTGACTACTACATGTGTGCCTTTTACAAGTCCAAGATGGAAAAGTTAGATTCTTATTTCATATTTGCTCATTTATACAGATACAAATTGCATTTCTGAGTAAGAATACATTATTGAGGTTATTGATTTACTTTGAATTTCTTGGTTTCTGATGACCATGAAAATTAATTCACCAACACACATACACTGCATTGTGAGTGAGCATTTAACATTGAATGAGGGAAAGCAGAACTGGGCATCAGAAAAGAAGTTTAGGTTATTGGGTAGTTATTACTGTGTGTGATAGTGTAGAAAATTGTTGTTACATGTGTAATAAGGTGTATTGCATTATTATATTATATGGAGTTGCTAACACCTGTACTTGTCACAGGTGTATGAAATCCTAGCAAGGACTGTATATGACAGGTGGTAGAGATCTGAGGTTGGAGTCGTTCGTTTGCTGAATGAGGGGGCTTTCACGGGTGCATTCACTCTGCATGAGGTTAGGCACAGGACACAGACAACAGTCCATTTTAAACCTGTGTCACATTGTATGTATAGCTTGATGGAAGTTTCACCTTTTTGTTTACCTCTAAGGGCCCCTTTGAGCACCCTGGTCATACCATCCAGCCAGATCAGTTAAAAGAGGCAAGTGCTGTACCCTTATTGTGCCAGCTTTTGGATCACATCCATGAATACTTTGGAGAGAAGATTGCACTTTACTTTGTGTGGCTGGGTGTGTAAGCACTATATTTTTTCCTATTTTATTTGAAGTGTGATGACAATGCAAAAGAACTTCATTAATTAGTCACATTGGACAGCGTGTAATTACTGGTCATTTAATTGCACCTCATTCCCTTGTGTGATCTCTCTGTGGTCCTGCTGGGCCTGCCAGAGAACCCCATTTGAGCCCCTAGAGTCAGTTCAGCTAAAGGCTCTCTCATTGAAGACTGCCCTCCTGACTGTGCTCACGTCCATCAAATAGGTTGGGGAACAGGCCTTCTCTGTCAGCGACACCTGCCTGGAGTTCAGTCTGGCATGATCTTGAGACCCCAACTGGGCAATATGCCCAAGCCTCAGTTGGGGAGCCTGCAAGCACTGCCCCAGGAGGAGGCAGACCCAGCCTTGTTGTTGCTGTGTCCGGTGCGCTTTGCGCATCTACTTTAGATGCTTTAGGCGCTCTAAGCAGCTCTTTGTCAGCTTTGGAGGATAGCGGAAAGGGAGGGCTATCTCCAAACAGAAGATCACCCACTGGGTCGTGGATGACATCACATTGGCGTACCATGCCCAGGACGTGCTGCCCCCTTTGGGACTACGAGCACACTCCACTAGGAGTGTGGCGGTCTCCTGGGCCTTGACCAACGGTGCCTCTCTAGAAGACATCTGTAAAGCAGCGGGCTGGAGTTTACCTTGGGGGCGGGTGTACTTGCTACGAGGCACGCAGTAGTCTGCCTGCACCGTTGGTCAACATAACACAGTTCAGCTGGTTGTATACGGACCCCTAGTGTCACTACATAGACACAACGTCAAGTGAGTGACAGATAGGGAATGCCTTGGTTACTGTCGTAACCTCCATTCCTTGATTCAGGGAACGAGACTTTGCGTCCCTCTTGCCACAATGCTGAGCTACCCGCTGAAATGGCCGGGACCCTGTCTCGGCAGCTCAGTGCAAAACCTGAATGAGTGGTTGCTAGCCAGCTCCTTTTATACCCGTATGTCCGGCGGAGTGGTATACAAATTCCACTTGCCAATTACCATTGGTCTTATCTCAAAGATCAGAGGTGTTTGGGGATCCCAAGAGTGTCACTACATCGACACAACATCTCGAGCCCTCCATCAGGGAACGGAGGTTACAACAGTAACCAAGACATTTCTTTACTACAGCATTTGTGTAAACCTTTGGGGAAGTAACTTCATACATTCTCTAAAAATCACAGTGTAAATTAAATTGCAAAAATGGATCAGCAAAGTAGTTCAGAAGAGTTAGTTCTGAGAAAATTTCTAGCATCATTAGTTTACAGATGACACTTGGTTTATTATTCTATACAATGAAATTTGTTTTTAAGTGTCCAATCAGTGTAAAAATACTATTTGGATCCACGGTCTATTGATATCTACAGATCGTAGTGTGCATTGAGCAGGCCCATATCTGCAGTATCTCTCTCCTCTGAAACAGCAGTTCCAGTGGTTTAGCACAGGAGAAATGATGCACAGGAGAATCTTTTTGTTCCCTCTTTAATAATGCATCACCAGCATCAAGCACAGGCAAAATCGGATCTTTCATAAAGAGCACAGTTCTATTTTAGAGCTAGAAATAACCTCAGAAGAGCCATTATCATCATCGTCTCTCTCTACCTGTCTGAATGCAAGGGATGGAAACTTGTTTTTTTTTTGTGTGTTTTTGCGATATTCTGATTTTTCACATAAATGAAATTCACAACTTGGATTGAAACATATCTACTGCTTGTGTCTGATTTGCTGTTTGTTCAGAGGCATGCAGCAGAGCTGGAACAGGTCTCGTGTATCGTGTAACAAGCGCATCACTGATGCTGCAAATTATCTCTGATCATCTTGGGAGGTGCTGGGAGTTTAGTTCACTTTATTTCCACATGGTTGGCATGCATTGTGAACACAACTCTGCAGGTTCAGTAATATATATATATATATTTTTAAAGAAACAAAGATGAAAGTGAATAAATCATAAAATAATAGAAGACACATTCAACTTGAATGTAAATTTTGGCATTATTTTCTTTTCTTTTAGCAGCATTAACTGTATAACCAAAACGCAATACAAACACTAAATCTATTTTGTGAAAAGTCATACACATCTGGGATGGCATGAGGGTGAGTAAATGATGAGAGAATTTTCATTTTTGGGTGAACTATCCCTTTAAGAAGATGATTTTTTATTATCATGATGACACACTTTTAGCACTCTCAGTAAAACTAGAGCAGATATGTCTGCTTTGCTTATTAGTGACCTGATTGAAGTACTCCATATATTCTAAAATAAAAGGGGGAAAAAGATCAAAATATTTCAACCCACTTTAATGAAAATATATTTTTGAATGCTGCTCTACTTCCTGTTTGAGGTCAGAGTGTATATTTGGTGACTTGGACTTGTTTTTATGCCATATTGTGTGATGCTGTCATGAATATAGGGCAGCTTTTTATTTTGTAATTAAAAATTAAAAATGCTTTAAACAGACCCTTGACAGTCAAAGCAGGTGGAGGTGAAAGTGTCTCCTAACTCTCTTTGTCTTTATCATTGTGCTGTCAGTGATGTGGTGGTGTGGTGTGTACATCTCAGTGTTCTGACCATGCCCTTATGTGATTGTTGTGGCATTCCTCTCTTCTCGTGAATTACATTTAAGCAATAAAATTGAGACCAGAAGAAGGTGAGTGTAGACGTTCTTTCAGTTGCTGTTCACACAAAACATTCTTTCCATCTTTAACAGCTGTTTTTTCAGCATCTCGCACTGGGATTTTAGAACACTGCATTAAGTTAAATCTGAAGTATGTTACTTTTTCATTGTTAAAATACTATATTCTATCCCACCTTAACATGCAGACAACTAGAAGTAAATTTTCTTGAAAAATTTCTCTGTGGCACTTTAAAAATTCCTGTGTTTGTTTTGAGCCCCAACAACGTTCCTCAACCAATGGCGTGAGTTGGGGACGTGACTAGCTTGACTGTTTAAACAACTATGAATGAGTAAACATTAAAATGGAATTGGAGAGCATTTTAATATATTAAAAACAATTACACATTTCACCTCTAATAATTTTCTTTAAACTTTTTTTAATTGAAAAATGGGTTTCCTTCTTTAATTATTTTGCTTTCTTCCTTTTGCTCTTGTCCTTAAAGCAAGCAAAACGGCTAGCTACGTGAGACTGACCTGCAGGGCAGAGGCTTCTCCAGGAGGGGGCGTACTCGTTAAGAAAAAACTTTACAACCTCAGAACTGATCCAAGAGGGACATCCTAAGTATTTGCTGGAAAAAAAAAAGACTTGAACTGAAACTTGGCTTGAGCTTTGTTGTGATTTATATCTGTGTTGATGTGTGCGTGTTCTGTGCATGCAATTGTAAATGTAGAGGTTTATGCCAAATTCGTTCACTATCACCTCTACTTTAACAAAAGGTTGTATAATTATGACTTCCTCGGGCATTAAATATGGTGAGACATGTGATCACATACACCGACTCATTCTGCACTCCTAAAATAAAACTCTACATTATCACTACAGTATATATTTTTTTAGCAGTGACTGAATCTAATTGTGAAAGATGGCGGATGAATTTGGAACAACCCATTCTTCATTATACGTTAATGTGAAATGCTCCTCTAAATAATATCTAAACATATTTGCCTTTGTCATGTTTATCTCCGGGCTGTTTAATGTGGTATGTTTTGAAATAAAGCTAGCTTCAAAAAGCGTCCAAAGCAGTGTAACTCCATGGGAATTTTTCATGTTGGAAAGAAGGATTTAATTCATAGTTACAACTGTCCTTAAACAAAGCCTAATTGTACAAGAACTGGTTAGTTTGAACAAGAACAAAAATGATATGCTTGAACAAGTTAGAAAGGTGAATAAGACAAGACTAATGCTAAGCCATTGAAGTTCTCTATTTCAGAACTGAGATCCAACGCCAGCTGGCAAAAGCACCAGATCTTTGGTTAACACGTCCATGTAGGCAGCTCATGCCCCACTTTTCAGCTCTGTTTTCTGCAGGAAAGCTCTTGTTCTCACATTCCATTTAATTTGATCAAACCATCAGGCCCAGCTTTGTGTGAGGAACTTGCCCACTTGAAACGCTTTACCTAAAAAAAAAAAAAAAAATGGACCACACACTTCAAAATAAAGGTACTTCTAAAGTTCTTTGCAGCACCTTAGGTTCAGCGATGAAACCTCTTTTTATATTTTTTGCTAAGACTTGTCACTCTAAGAATTCGGCAACAGTAGGTTGAAAGTTTTGCTTTTGTAATCTGTCTGTCGAAATTCGAATAACTGCCCCTTGTAGCAGAAGCTGAGCATTCAGTTTGTGAGGTCCAGGTTCCAGATGAATTGATCACAGAGTGGCACCAAAAGTATTTTTTTTATTTAAATGATAAATTGATTTAAGTAATAGTCAACAGGAATGCATATTTCATTAATCCTAACCCCAAACCTAAACCTAACCCTAGGTGGAGTAAAAACATTTTTTTTAAGTAAAAATGCAACCTTTGTTGTTTGTGTACGTGTTTACGTGTTTCTGAGGTTGCTCGTACTATCAGTAGTGCCGGAGAGAAATGTATTTACACGTAAATTGATGCAAAATGGTCTGATAGGTGATGCCGCTTGTCAGTAATTCAGCTGATTGGGGTTGATTTCAAGGTTCATAATCTTTGGGAAGCAGCATGTAGATTTACCATGTGGTCATGTTGTTTTCGCTGTTAATGTTTATTGGGTTAGCATCTTTGTTGATAAGATCATGATGTTGTATTATATGTTCTTCAGATTGCAGGTTTTTTTTAAAGCAAAATAGATGGATCAAGCTACCCTGATTTATTAAAAGTTAGGAGGCGACAGGTGTTCTGTTAATGATTTCTCTATAACCCCACCCACCAAAACTGAAAAAGAATCTCCATAGCCCTGGGCTCTTTACCTCTCTCTCTTTACCTCTCTCTTTTTACCTCTCTCTCTTTCCCCTTCATTTTTTGATTGTTATGATTGTTGCGCGTTCCTTTGCTGTTCAGCCTGCAGGAGGGGTGGGTTGGTACATGTCATGGTGCTGAAATATGCAACATGGACAGCAGCCTTTTCACTGTATTACTGATGGACTCCATGTGCCTCATCACCTGCAGGAGCAATCCAGAACAGTCTATTACACAAGAATCACATGCTGAAATGGTATAGATAACTGTCATGCATTGACATGTGTTTTTCCATCTTAATACAATGATTTTTCAGTACCAACGTATTGATAATAGGATATAAGGGGTTGTTAACAATAAAGAACCATCTTATGTGATCTGCCAGTCTGTTTACTAAAGTTCAGTGATTTTTTTTTCTTCCTTCTGAACTCTAGACTTTCACACAGCATATCTTGATAAACAGCTCTTTCAATTCACTCAGCCCTTTATAAGTAAATAAATGAAGTGTGTGAAAAGGAGCAAGTTAAAGAGGATTTAAAGAGCATATCAGAGTGAATTTGAGCATGCCCTTTCAGCTATACTCACTATCTTCAAACTGATACTTTCCTAATTATGCACATGCACATGCACACTCGCATGGAAGGGATATTCACATACATTTTTATTCCCACCCTCCTTATTCTCCTCTCTATCTCACTAAAAACTAACCTTTCCAACTCCCTTCTAACAAACTGCCTGCTATCCACTTGCAAAGCACTGCTGTTGACACATAGGAATCCAGACCCACACACACACACACACACACACACACACACACACACACACACGCTCTTTCTCCCTCCTTGGCAGGAAGGACTCCCCTCAGAAGCAGACGACAGCTTGTGCCTCTCCTTCTTTTCCTCTGCTGGCAGGTGTTAGAAATAAAACCATAAATAAGTAGAAGAGGGAGCCAGAGACAGCATGTGAGTGGAGGACAAATGTCTTTCTTCATTTGTTGTAAAAGAGAGAGGAGGGGAGCTATGAGCACAGATATGGAGGAGAAATAATTTTTTAAGTAGCTAGAACAGTTAGTCTTCTTTTCTTCTGTTGCAGCTGTATTTTTGAGTGACTGATAAGGAGATAGAACAGAGCACTTGGATCATCTGATCTTAAGCCGCAGTGTTTTGACTGAGTTAGAGTGCAGCTGAGTGGAAACAAAGTAACCCAGAGGAACACAAGGCGGTCATGGACACTATTCCACTTCAGCCACAATCTTGTATGGCTTGGATTTACACAGTGGTGTTGGAGTCCAGCTTGCAGTCCACTGATACCAATGAGGTACTGCTTTTCTGTAAATATAATCTATGGATATCCGTTGCATGTAGGCTGATACCACCAGAATATTTCAGGGAAAGGTTGTGCACTTTATTTTTCAAGTTTATGTAAGGAAGCATTATAAATGCAGTAGGGTGTAAAAGTCGGAGACAACAGATAAACCTGGAAATAAAAGTTTTAGCGTTTTGAAAATAAATAAATGTTTAAGATTTTCCACATTTACGTTATATCACTAATCAAATGTAAGCAAATTTGTGAATTTGACCTTAAAATATTAAGTTTTAGGAGTTTGAAAAATTTAAAACAAAGACATTTTATGACATATAATAAACAATATTTTTGCCCTTTGTATAGATTACCAATCATCAAGTGCAAATTTGTGTCATTCACCATGTTAACTCCTTTGTAGAAAAGATCAGGTTTCCTTGTTTCCATTGAAGAACACAAGATGTTCTTTAAAAAATTCTCAAAACACGTTTGGATAACACGGATTATCATGTTTTGACAAACTCCATGCTAATTCCATGCTAATTCAAATGCATGCTGTTATTAAAGCAAAAAAGGGTACATATCAAATCTCAATGTCTACATTTATGCGTTCAACTTTTTATTTATATTAAGCTGATAACAGACTTGATAACTAATTTGCTTAGTGCAACTTTTGGATATTGTGAACTGTTGCCATCAGCATAATTCGACAGTGACAATGTTTAAGGTCATATAAACAAAGGTAATCTGTCCCATGGGGTTTTCAAATTGTTGTACCAGGTAATCTGTACTTTGCTTGAACAGACACTCTTGCATTGAGTAAATGTTTTGCGTTGCACATCTGATACTCATCACCTGCCTAGACAAAGCTCATGATAGGCTTGGGATATAGTCCAGTTTATTAAATCTTGGAAAACCAAGTACCAGCACTGCCCTGCAGCCCTGCTATTAGACACAATCAGATGCAAATATGCCAGCGCTACTGAGCACTTGCAAGCTACTTAATCTTGCATGCATAACAGTGCTACAGATTTAAATGAGCCCTGAAAATGCTACAGCTGCAGGGAGCAGAGATGGAAAGTGTGCATGCATGAGCTGCTGCTGTTGATCTGTGGGGGTGGTGAGTGCTTGTCCGGAACACACAGTCAGGGATACTATAAAAGAACTGTACATGTACAATCGGTCTGTGCATACTGATATTCGAACCACTGCCCCCAGTGGCAAAAGCTGGAAGTGTTACATACAAGCTAGAACTGCTACTGCGTCGAACATTGAGGTAGATGGGCTACAACAGCAGAAGACCACTTTGGACACTTTATTTGGACCATAGTGTTTCTAATAAAGTGCTCATTGAGTGTAAGATAGTTAACAGGAATGTATAATCAACCATATGCCCTAACCAAAACACCAACCCTAAAACTATCTGTCAGTAGGGTAAAAATATAATCTGGGAGGGAAAATGCAACCTCTGAATCGTGCTGATTGATTATGTGAATATAATTACTTCCTGGTTTCCTCAGGACCAGAACATGTATCTCTGAGGCTCACGCAACACACACAAAAAAAAAAAGGTAAACACATTTGAACTTATACAGAGATGCCTTATGAAAGATGCCTCTTGTCAGTAACTTGGCATAATGGGGTTGATGTCAGGGCATCGGAATATTCAGTAGCAACATGTCGACTTCCCTTAATTATGTCGGAATTTTATGCAAAGTGTTTCATAATGAAATCTCTGATTTTTGATCGCAGACTTTGGTATCTTGGCAAACCTGAGCAGAGTTTGTGACATTATTGAGATCTCTTCTAACACTAATCACATTTGCTGTTTTGGAGAAACAATTGAGAAATTAAATAGATTTCATTTGTGAATTTTCTTTCCTATGGCAAGTTATGAATAGGGCAACGTGGCAGTTCTTAAACAAGTTGAGACAGATAAAACATTTTCTACCTGCTTGATGACTTACTCAGTCATAAGTTAAGAGTACTCGCTGTTCTTCCAATGATTCATATGATAGAATGTGTGTTGGTTGTTAATGTGCATGTGTCTTTGTGTCTGTGCTTCTTATACATTTGTTTTCATTAACGCCATGTGTGGAGCATGTGTTTTGGAGTGTTTTCTTTTCTTTCTGAGTAGGTGGGTGAGACGTCCTCTTTATGACCTAGCACCTGCCTGATAGAGGGCTCTATGTTCTCTATAGTGTTGTGTGGGCAACCGCAATTATCCTAGCTGCACAGACCCAAGAGACAGAGTTATTAAACAGTAGAAGCCATTCCTTAAATTTAAAGGTGAATTGTGTAATTTTTTCGATAGAGCAGATTAATATGCAGAAAGAGAGACAACTAAGTAAGCCCATTACTTGGTTGATTCTCTCAAAGTGTAAATACTGGGGCTCTTGGGCGCTATCAAAAAATTTCAAGTACTGTTTAATTAGGAATACTTGATTGTTTTTATTAATGACAACTTTCAGGTTTAGAGAGTAAAGGTAACTTAATGTAAATTAGTAGAATAGTAAAAATTTCTGCTTAAGTTGAGTAAACTATATTTTTTAGATAACTATCAGTATTTACAGTTACCCTGCTAAAGTTTGCTTCCATGTCTCAAAACTGAAATGTGAAAATTCTGTTCTGTTTTGTTACACTAGCAGTACAGAATTTACACACTTGACATTTAAACTAGCTTCATAATATCAGAGTGTAGGTAGCTTCTTTTAGTCTTGGCTCCAAATGCCATGGGATTGTTTATCTACCTGGAAATTGAGTATGCTTTAAACCTCAAATAAAACCGGTATCATTCTCATAGCTCATGAGTGAATGTCCACATAGGGATATGGGGACAACAAAGAAGTATCACATCTCAATAAAATCTCCCTTCCTTATTCATCTTCATTCGTATTCATCCTCAACCCGTATAGAACCAGAAGCCATTGTACGTAATTGATGTGTCATACCACTGGAAATGTAAGAGATATCCTTTTAGTAACGGTGATTATCCCACACAATTATGGGTCCTGCATGAATGCAGTGAGATCAGGTGATATTCATACACCCAGACTGGCTGGACCTTGTGGACCAGATGAAATGTCTGTGAATCTCTTGCCCATCTCCTTTATCCAATGACAACCATAGATCGACATTTGTAAGAGACAAACACACCCGGGACAAGAACACGTTTCAAAGTCTTCATGGATCTTTGGTACAGGAGTGAACTTTCAATGTTGTAGGATGTGTGTTTTAGCATGGATGAAGCTGACAGGGTGTGGCTTGGTGGTGCTTTGCTTTAGTTAACACTGTTGGCAGATATGAACATCAAAGAGACAGTGGGGGTGGCCAGAACCATGGAATGTCTATCATAAACTGCGGCTTGCCGCTCCTCCAGTTTGGCCGTGCCAGCCTATGTGTTTTTGATTAATGTGTTTGGATGAATCATTGCATGCTCATATATGCAGGTAGATATAAGAACAGAAAGTGGAGGGAGCACTAGGCTCTATGGCACAGGATGTTTGGTAACAAATGCAACTTAACAAACAGGCATGTGCATGTGCTTTTGAGGCCATATATTTGTTTTCATTCTTTTCTATACTGTGTGTCCTACTCCATGAATCCACTAACAAATAGAACAATGTTATTAACGTGTTGTGTTTTTTGACATCGCACCATGGTAATACCATGTTTTTAGGACATGTACGACAACATTACTATGTTTTTTGGACATGTACCACAGCATTACCATGTTCTTTTGTATATTGTTCAATGGTAATACCATGAATGTTTTGGACATGTATTGCACAACATTTCAATATTATTTTCAGCATGGTACATCTTGGTGTCTTAAACATTTTCCATGTTTGTTTGGACATGGTATATTCTGGTTATTTAAACATGTGCCATGGTATTACAAAGTTTGTTACACATGGTATCACGATAATACTGTGGACTCTTAAAAATGAACCATACTATTACCATGTTTTTTGGACATGTTACCATAGTAATACCATGTTTTTTGGACATGTTACCTTGCTAATACCTTATTTTTTAGATACTGTATGAATCACAGCATTACCATGTTATTTTGGATATTTTACCATGTTTGTTTTATTGAACATGGTACCATGGTAACACCATGTTTTTTGGACATGTACCACAGCATTACCATTTTATATGTTGCCATGGTAATACAATTTGTTTTGTTTGTATATAGCACAACATTACCAGGTTATTAGGGGCATGTTATTTTTGGTACATTTTGGTTACTTAAACATGTACTATGGTATTACAATGTTTGATTGAACATGGTACCATGGTAATACCAAGAGTATTGTATTTGAACATGTACCACAATGTTACCATGGGCCTTATCATGTATTTTTGGACACGTCGCAATGGCTATACCATGCTTGTGGACATGTAGCAAAATATTACCATTTTCTTTTTTTGGACATGGTATCATGGTAATATTGGTTATTATTATTATTTTATATACATGTACCATGGTTATACCATGTTTATTTGGACATGTTGCCATGGTAATACCATGATTGTTTTAGACATAGCACAACATTAGCATGTTAATGTTAGCATGGTACATTTTGATCACTTAAACCATGGTATTACAATGTTTGTTTGGATATGGTACCATGGTAATACCATAATGTTTCGATATGTACGACAATATTAACATGTTTTTTAGACATGATTCCATAGTAATACCTATCTGAACATTTACCACAACATTACAATGGCCTTATCATGTATTTTTGTTTTGGACATGTTACCATAATAATACCATGTTTTTTAAACATGGTATCATTGTAATACTGTGGTTTCTTAAAAATTAACTATTGTTATTAGTAACCACATTACTATGTTTTTTTTGGACATGTTACCATGCTATGCAAAAAAATGTCCTACTCCCTGAGAGCTGAAATAAATGTTGTAAGATATCTCACCTGACTGTGACAGGTGACTCTGTAAACAGCAAACAAAAATTGTGTCTACAAAACTCTGCCTGCAAAATGTTCTCTCCTTAGTTACCCTCATTTAGCTTTCTAAATTCAGGTCAACAGGGCCGCTCCGGGTGGAAGCATGATCCAGCTCCTCAGGCCTCTGTTCTAAAGCCCCTTCTCTAAACTCTGTTTGTAAGGCTGGCCTTAAAGGACTTGTAAAGTCTGAAAATACTGCAAAGCTCACCTGCAGAATGAACAGATGGTGACGGAAGAGGTTTGGGAAGCAATAAGAACAGGCCTTGTCTGTGTGACGACATGATATTAGGGCTACAGGGCTGCCATACTCTTCCCCCAATAGTCAGCACAGATAGGATGCAGCCACACAAATAGGGTCTGTTCTTGTTGCGTGAGCTGGGACAGACGAGACTCTTTGTTTGTTCTCGGCTACAGCTTACTGGGCAATTTAAGTGGAATGACAGAAGCGGAGTTATTTGGGGAATGTGGAAAGTGTCTACATGTGTCAAAGATCTTTATTGCGACTGGGGGTCACCCATGATAATGAACTTGCTTTCTTGCAGCTCAGAAGGCTTAATGGTTAACCATTTTATTGTATTCTCTTTTTGCATTTGCAAAAGATTTGTGGCCCTTGAATTTTAGGTTGTATAAGAAAAAGAAGGAAATTATAATTGTAATAATTTGTTGGAAGTAGGATTGTTTTGAATTATTAATAAGGTTTTTATTATTTACACTTTATTTTAGTAAAATGTAAAATGTTTTGTACAGTTTGTATATTTACATTTTTCAGCATATTTAAATGTTATTTTTACATTTACATTTATGCATTTGGCAGACGCTTTTATCCAAAGCGACTTACAGAGCACTTATTACAGGGACAATCCCCCTGGAGCAACCTGGAGTTAAGTGCCTTGCTCAAGGACACAATGGTGGTAACTGTGGGGCTCAAGCCAGTGTCCTTCTGATTACCAGATTACCAGTTATGTGCTTAGACCACTACACCACCACCACTGGTGGTTTTCGTTTATGTGTTAACTGTTACACTTCTCAGGACGCCTATACTGAATACATTACATTACTTTTAATGAAAGTGGGTTTTAAAAGTTTCAATAATTTTTAAAGAATTTGTGTATTTTAGTTTATTCTTCATGTCATAAAAATTTATTTAATTTAGTTTCAGGTTTTTCCAATTATGCTTTATGCTTTAGGAAGTTAATTGTTTAAATTTACAGAAATATTAGACCACCTGACAATCTATAACAAGCTTTTACATTTTAGTAAATGCTTTTAATGTACATAAAAATATGTGTCAAGGAATCTGCACCTCCTCTCGTTAAGTATGCTCTTTCAAATGTGTGTCAGTGCGCTTGGGTGGGTGATTGTTGTTTTTTGCGTGGTTGAGTATGCGTGCACATGGTTGCGTTTGTCTATGAAAAGTGATCCTGAAAAAGCCATACCCTACAGGTATGTGTAAAAGGTCTTTCTCTGGCTCCACTTTGTGCACACCTGTTTAGTTCTGCTTCAGTTCTGTTGATTACCACAAAAATAATTTAAACTTTTCACTTCTTTGCATTAAAAATAAATAATAAAATCGAGATTTCAGAGAGGAACATACAGTAGAAGTGAATGGGGCAAATCTGTAAATGTTAAAACACTCACTGTTTCAAAAGAACAGCCAAAAGACATAAACAATATGCGTGTTATTTTTTTGTGCCACAAATGCTGTCCTAACTTGTATTATGAAATATGTATTGAATAAATATACTGATGAGCCAAAACATTATGACCACTCACAGGTGAAGCAGATAACATTGATCATCTCCAAACAAGGCCACATGTAGTCAACATGTTGAATGCAGGAGAAATGGGCTTGAAGAAGGCCTAAGTGACTTTGACAAGGGCCAAATTGTTATGGCCAGATGACTGGTTCAGAGCATTTCTGAAACGGCAAGGCTTTTGGGATGTTTCGGGAGAAACCACAAACCGGGGACAAGGTGTTGGGCACTCAAGGCTCATCGATGCATGATGGCAACGAAGCTACCCATCTGGTCCGAACTGATAGAAGGTCTACTGTGGCACAAGTCACAGTAAATGTTTATGATGGTAATGGGAAGAATGTGCCATAACACACAGTGCATCACACCCTGCTGCGTATGGGGCTGCACATCAGAGTGCCCATGATGACCCGTGTCCACCATTGAAAGTGCCTAAAATGGGCACACAAGCATCGGAACTGCACCTTGGAGCAGTGGAAGAATGCTGTCTGGTCAAATGAATCCCATTTTCTTTTACATCACGTGGATGGCTATGTACTTGTGTGCTGTTTACCTGGGAAAGTGATGGCACCAGATGCGCTTAACGTCATATTTGTGCTTAAATTATATCTGAGTATAACAGACAAAAATGGTGTGCAATTTTTCAGCTCTTTCTTTTTAATCTTGTACATTTTGTACACTTTATTGTCATGCAGTAACTGGCAGCAGCATTGATGTTGTGATTGATGAATGCAGTCATAAAATCACACAGCCTCCCTTTGAAATCTAAATCTGTCAAATGTTAGACAGCATTTGTAATAATTATACAATAGTTATTTTTTTGTTGCAGATGAGTTTTCAGCAAATGCAGCCCCTGGTCATGCCAGTCTTCTTTTTATTTCTAAATCACAAGCTACGAGGACTAAAATTCATGTGATTGCTCCGGAATTCACCAGGTCATAAAGTCATGTCGTCAACGATTGTACATAACATGTGCAGAGGCTCACTTTGGAATTTCCTGGATTTGTCTTAAAATCTGGTTTGATCTTCATCTGTTACAATAATGAACAAACATATTTTATCTAATAACGCACAAATTAATGTACTGTTCTTGTACATATTGAATACATAATTCAACCATTCACAGTGAAGGTTGGAAAATGTATGTGAATTCCTAGGCTAATGACATCAACAAAAGCTAATTAAAGCCAGGAGTTGACAAACCTGCCATCCAATTAATTAAATGAGATAGGAGGTGTGGGTTAGAGCTACTTTGACTTATAAAAAGCACTAAAACATTTTGAGTATGTTATTCACAGAGCATCTGTTGACACGGACCATGCCTCACCATAAATAGATCTCAGAAGACCTACAATCAAGAATTGTTGCTTTGCATAAAGCTGGAAGGGGTTACAAAGTTATCTTGAAGAGATTAGATACTCCTCTAACCACAATTAGACAAATTGTCTATAAATGGATATGATTTAGTACTGTGGCTACTCTCCCTAGAAGTGGCTGTCAAGCCAAGATGACTCAAAGGGCACACCGCAGAATGCTTAATGAGTTAAAAAAGAACCCTAAAGTGACAGCTAAAGACTTGAAGGAGTCGTTGGAACTGGTTAACATCTCTGTTCATAAGTTCACTATATGGAAACATTAAACAGGCATGGTTTCCATAGTATGACCACACGAAGGAAGCCGCTGCTTTCCAACAAAAACATTGCTGCGTAACTGAAGTATGCCAAAGACCACTCAGCACTCCTATGGTGTAAAAAGGGCACCGCATACCAAAATGAAAACGTCATACCAACGGTGAAGTACGGTGGAGGGAGCTTCATTATTAGGGGCTGATATGCCTGAACTGCTTGACATCATCAAGGGAAAAATTTCATTTGAATGAAGTCCCAAGTTTAACAAGATATCCTACAGAATAATGTCAGGGTGGCTGTGCACTAGCTGAGTAGAAGTTAGGTGATGCAGCAGGACAATAAACCTAAATTTCGAAGTAAATCCACTAGAGAATGGTTTCAACAAAAAAAATCCTGCTTTTTTAGTGGCCCAATCAGATCCCAGATCTTAACCCAATAGAGATGCTGTGGAATGACCTCAAGAGAGCCATTCACACCAGACTTTTTAGATTATGGCTTAATTGAAGCAGATCTGTTAGAATGAATGGTCCAAAATTCCTTCGTGAACTTTGTGTAATTATTGATATATGCGATTAATTCAATAAATTAATCATGTAATTAAAACAATTTGAATTTTTAATCCATTGACAGCCCTATTTAAATTTATTTCCCTCAGCTTAGTATTCAGAAAGAACAACAATTAAGCAATTCATAGGTTAACTCCACTGAAAAGTTGCAAACACTGTGGCTCTGTGGTGCTATATACTGAGGGGTTATCTATTACAGCTGCTGAGAGAGTGACAGTAAATTTGGAATCTTCTCCCATTTTACTGTCTTAATCCACCACTCTCTATTTTTTTCTTCTACTGGAAAGTCATTAAAACTTAATAGTGGATTTTTTCTTTTGGTCTTGGAGCAAAGGGTAAGTTAAAATAATATTCACTTCCATTCATTGCAAACGTTTATTTCCACCTTCTAAAACACAGAGTGTGAAAAAGGTCTATTAAAACATTGCCTTGTTTGTTTGAGCATCCCGAACTGTCTGACAAAGCAACATTTCACTCAAACAATGGTGTAAATGTGGGGTGGGGTAATCTGTTTGTTCGACCAATGGCTGATGGGGAGCGTTCATTATTTTTTGCAATTCCATTTGTAATTAGTGGTGCAGAAATTACACATTTCACCTTTAAATTTAACAGATTGGAGTTAAGTATTGCAAACTGTGAGTTTGCTTTTAGTAAATTTAACAAGCCATATTTTTACCATAAACATTTAGCAAGATATTCACTTGTAAACTATTTAAGAGGTTTTTAAAAACTTTAGATTGTAATTGCTGCATCAACTTTAAATACAAATTATTACATTTCAATATATTAACAAATATATGACAAATATTGTGTTACAAATATTGAATACAGCCTGATGCATGGTCAGTCTTAAAGTTTAAGCAGTGTACCTGATCATATTTCAAAACAAGTAGCTTTGAGTGACAAGTCTTTACTTGTCTATATAATAAAGGGAGAGGCAGGGGGAGAATTTGCAGGCTTGGCTCACCTGCTGAGCAGAGAAAGAAAACAGGAAGCTGTGTGTAAATGAATGTGAATAGAGTGGTAAAAGTAGGTCATTGTTTCAATGTGACACAAATTAATGGAACATTAAAGAACTGATAGAGCAAATATAAAAAGGACTATGTGAAGGGTCTCCCGAGTGCAGTCATGCAGTGAATGGTAAATACTGATACTGTGCCTTGACAAAAGGACAAAAAATATCTTTGTTATTACACACTATAATTTATTGGATTGCTTTTATTTCCTTTCTAAATAATTTTTTCCTCCTTAGAAACAACTTTGAACTTCAGAAAAGTTGCCGTTTAATATTTTCTGCTATGTAGACCATTACATGAATTTAAAGGTTTTGTTTGAGCTTTTTTTTATTGCAAGGTAATTAGTTACTGTAATCCAACTACTTTTTAGTCAAAAGTAGTGTAAAACATACAATTGTTAAATTCTTGTAATGAGATTACAGTCACTGACTAGTTATTAGTTCATTCATTTTAAGTACATTACTTGGGTTCAGGGCCCAAGAATGCAGCAAAAATACAAGCAGGGAGATAAAACTAGTGCAGCATCCCAGAGTTGTTATAGGCCTACTAAATATCAGCACTCTTGAAAGTAACACTGCTTGTACAACCAGATTAGAGGACCAGAAGTAAATATTTTTTAATAAGACAATATACACTGAATGTGTACAATTAAAAACTCAATGATATTTAAAAGCACTAGAGTAAAGCAATGTGATTCTAACGATACACCATTCATTCAGAATGTATAAATCTCCAGATTAATTACACACTTAACTGCAGCATTTAATAATAGTGCTTTGTTTCCATACTCAGCACTACTGCCTGTGTGCATAACCCTCCTATGTTTGACTGGGTGTGTCCAGTATGCGAGGTGTTGATGTTTAAAGAAGGTGAGTGCACAGATGTCCAAAAAATGTGTTAACATTTTTCTTTAAGAAGAAACCAGGGGGTCTGATATGGTCTAAAGAAAATCAGCTTGTTAGAGTCATACCTTATACCAGGTATTGTCATATTGGCTTCTCTCTCTGTATTGTATTAGAGCTGAGAGGGTTCAGGACAGTGGCAATGCTTTGTGAAGGTAAAAAGGGATTTTCTTGATGGAGTAGGTGGAGGAAGGCCTCGGGTACTTTCAGGGATCAGGCTCCACACCAAACACAAACAAAGAAGCGAGGATTTAAATCCATACCTGCAATCTCTATAATAAATGTAGTCATTTTTCTTCTCTTACAATACCTTCACATATTAGCAGGATTCCCATGTTTATATTAACATGGCATGGAAAAACGTGAAATATTAGGGAGTTTTAAAATTGTTATTTCAAGAGCAGGAAAAGACGTCGAAAATAATAGAATCTTCAACCCCTCAGTTTTTGGGAAAATTCCAAACAATCATTCTTTTTGGGAAAAAACAGACACAGTAAGTATAGATAGAGTAGAGGTAGAGTGCAGTAAGTATTATGGGTAGGTAAGGATAGTTAACCCTTCATTTTGAGCGACTAAAGCTGATAATTGGAATACTTGCACACTGTACCTGTTTGAAGATTCATGGTTTATAGTCTAAAATAAAGATGAAAGAAAGAAAAATGTGCAAAAAATCCCATAGACTTCTATTAAAAGGGTCCCCAAACATATATGTGCCTTTCTACTGAATTAGTTTAAATTGCAGTACTACAATAAAAATACATAATCATGATCTATTTAAACCTATTGCATTAATTGTGAGAATAGTACAGTACTTTCTGTTAGAACATGGCTGGATCAAACCCTTTTAAAAATTTAAACTTATAAAAATAATACCTTTAATATAAAATTAAATATAAATTAAGAATACTTAACTTTTTGTAATTTTTTCAGTGTTGTTTTTTTAAAAGATCTTTTTACAACCTAAAAAAGTTAATATATTTTCAGAGAATGACAGTTCTTCGTTACACACTGATTTTCAGACTTTGGAGAACATTTACTTCATGGGAACAAACTACTCACCATGTGACCATGATGGACAGGGATGCGGTCTCACTTCCTGGTTGTATTTTTCTGATGTTGGATCTATTTGATTTGAGAATACTTTAGTTAACAAAGTGCTCAGGAAGTTAGACAGTTAAGGCTTAATATAATTTTTATTTATCTATAGAGTTTATTTTAAACCATTCCTCATCTGTATGAAAAACAAGCTGTATAACTAAGCAGTCCTTAACAAACTCAGTGACAATGCAAAAGTAGTGTTTGTTTTCTAAATACGGATGATGGGAACATTTATGTCTTTAATCATAAATTGCTACATTTTATTTATCATAAAATATTTGTGCTTGTAATATTGTCAACATAAACCATTTTATGAGATGAGATTAGGAACCAAAATTAAGGGAATACAATATAACTATGCAAACTAAATGTCACTATTACACCAGGATTTATGCTGCTTGTTCAATTTACTTATTAAAATGAATTAAAGCAACACAATTCTTGAACACTTTGTCACAACTTGATTTCATTGCATTCTATCCATTTAAATTTGTAAAATGGAAGTTAACATAATCCATTGGGACAACAAAAATACTTTTTGTGGTGTTAATGTTTCAATGATGAATTTAGGCAAGGAATTTCCATTTCCCAGAATACTTTGCATGGGATTTGACAGGGAGAGTAAATGATAAAATTAAGTGTAATTTTATGTGTTTTTGTGCAATATGAATATACACTTGTTAGTGTTTAATGTTTTGTTATGTTGGAATTTAGAATAGATTCTGTTGTTATGTTTTGGGGATTACCATTATATTGAAGAGTGGAGCTTGAGCTAACGATAAAAACAGGTAGATGTTGTTCCCTTTCAAAAAGCTACACTTATGATGCTGTGCTGAGTTAGCGCTTTGGGAACAACTTTAGGTGTGACCAGCTGTGAATATGTGTGCAACACGTCAATGAACATAGACCGGAATTTATAGCCTCTGCCGGTGACATCATTGGATGCACCTGTAGCAGAGCTATAAATAGATGCGTCACAGGTGCATCGTCAGATCTTTTGTCTTCAGATCACTCTGTGTGTGTGTGTGTGTGCTTCATGAGCCACTCAGAAACCTTTCTACTTTCCTCTGCTAGGAGTTAGATTTTGTTAGGCAGTGCACAGATACCTTTCTCTTCTTTCTCAAAAAAAAAAAGAAATACAGTTTAAAAAAAGGAGAAAATGACTGAAAGACAGAGAAAGCGATGTGTGTTCCCTAGTCTACGCTCTATGGCTGAGAGGGACACACATCAGCTTTGCTTTGTATGTTTGGGGGAAGAGTATGCTGCTCTCGTGTTGGGGCAGGGCGGGTGTGAGCATTCCGATCTGCTCACGGTCAAAATTCTTCGCGCTCGTCTTGCTTACTTCCAAGAGTCAGCGCCCTCACTTCAATCGTGGGGCTCTCGTATGTATCTGACTGAGGAGTGAGAGACGAGTCCGTCCCTATCGCTCGCTCTCTCCCCAGACCCAGCTGTTCCTTCCCGTGATCCTGAAGCGTGCTCCGGCACCTCTTCTGTTCATGAGGGGGACCTTGAATCTCTTGAGTCTGTGGACTTCGAATTACCCACCTCCGGGCATGATAGTAAATCATCGGAGGAATTACTCGAGGTGATTACTCGTGCGGTGGCCAGGCATCAATTACACTGGCCACACGAACAAGAGACCCCCAAACGCTCCAAGTTGGAGGACAGATTTCTGTCTGATGGCCAGGGGAAGGGAATGCCTCATCAGTCCCTTCCCTTCTTTGATGACCTGCCCTGCACACTATGGCAGTGTTATAGGCATACCAGGCTGATCTGCTGAAGGACCTGAGTGCGGGTGTCATGCTCAATGAGGAGGCTTTTTCCGAGCTTCGTCGAGCCACGGATCTATCTCTCCGTGCGACCAAGCAGACGGCCCGTGCCTGATAAGCCTTCCCTACTAGCGTGGAGGTAGTCCTGCACGGCTTTGTGGGGAGAGAGGGTTTCTTTAACGATGATGCCGAACCCGGCGAGAGATAACCCGCAAGTGTCTCTTCAACCGGCGGCATCCCCGAATACCCCATGTCTCAGCACCCATGATAGTCGAATATATGTCTGTGCCTATGTCTGCTTTAGTCAGCACGGAAAGACACTTATGGCAAAACCTATCAGGCATCAAAAATAAGGACAAAGTTTTCCTCCTTGATGCCCCGGTTTCACCTTCTGGTTTATTTGGTCAACAGGAAGTGTCAAAATGCATACCCATCTCAGAGAACCTGGCAGCATGGAAACTTCTGCCAGGTATTTCTATGTGGGTCATAAGAACAGTAGAAAATGGCTTCAGAATTCAATTTGCTCGCCGCCCTCCGCATTTCAAACTAGGGCTCCCTCTACCAGAAGAATCTATGCCAATAAATGGGGTGTCTTTGAAAGATGGTGCAGTGCACATAATGCAGATCCAGATTGTTTCAGTTCTGGACTTTCTGCAGGAAAAACTGTCAGCAGGCATATGCCCCGCCACTCTCAGGGTCTATGTGGCTGCCATTTCGGCTTGCCACGCCTTGATGTACGGGGTGCCGTTGGGGAGACATCCTATACTCGCTCGCTTCAATCGTGGAGCTATGCGACTGAGGCCTCCTGCTAGGACCAGGACCCCTTCATGGGACTTAGCAATAGTCCTTGAGGGTCTGGTTGAGACCCCCTTCGAACCTCTAGAGTCAGCGTCTTATAAGCGTCTGACTCTCAAGATGGTTTTTCTTATGGCGATTACCTCTCTAAAGAGAATTGGGGATTTACAGGCTCTGTCTGTCTTGCCAGCCTGTTTAGATTTTGCCCCTGGAATGGCTAAAGTGATTTTGCACCCTCATCCTGACTACCGGTCACTCTCGAAGCCTTCTGCTCCACGCCGTTTACAACGCAGGAGCAGGAAAGACTTCACAGACTTTGTCCAGTCCGTGCCCTTCAGACTTATGTCCACCGCACTAGCCAGTGGCGTAAGTCAGGGCAACTATTCGTTTACCATGGGGGCCGCAACAGGGGGGCGGCCACCACCAAGCAGACTATGTCACATTTTGAGAGGGATGCTATTGCCCTGGCCTATGAGGCACACGGTCAAACTTCGCCAGTAGGTATCAGGACTCACTCTACCAGAGGGGTCACCTCCTATAAAGCCTTAGCTAGAGGTGTCCCTCTGCAGCATGTTTGTGATGCGGCAGGCTGGTCCTCTCCGCATACATTAATTCGATTTTATAGTTTGGATGTTCATGCCACACCGGGCTCTTATGTCCTTGAGTCGACATCACAAGCTCATGTCTGAGACCTCTCGTGCTCTTGTGAGCTCACTACACAACCGTAAGGGGTCCAGACATCCACAGTGTGGCGGCGTGGGTATTCTCTTTCCCAAAGCACTAACTCGGCACAGCATCATAAGTGTAGCTTTTTGAAAGGGAACATCTCGGGTTACTTGACTGTAACCCTTGTTCCCTGATAAAAGTGGAACGAGATGCTGCGCTTCATTGACGCACTGGGATACCCCAGGACTGCTCTTCAGACAAAATACCTGACGATGCGCCTGTGACGCATCTATTTATAGCCCTGCTACAGGTGCATCCAGTGATGTCACAGGCAGAGGCTATAAATTCCAGTCAATGTTCATTGACACATATTCACACCTAAAGTTGTCCCCAAAGTGCTAACAGCACAGCATCTCGTTCCGCTTTTATCAGGGAACAAGGGTTACAGTCAAGTAACCTGAGACATTCACAATATTGATTGCTTGTTCGTTGAGCAATTGCTGTGCTAACTAGCATAGTTACTAAACTAGAAACTATTTTGCAGTGATGGGCCTCTTCTATTAAAATGAATGGGGGAAATTGAAATACCCGACGGCAGCCAATGGCCAGTGGATGAAGAAAGGATGTCCTGACTTACAGGAAAAGAGCCAATCACCAATTAGATACAGGAATCGCCTGTTAATCAACTTGAGAACGTGCATGCGCATTAACTATACAAGCTGGGATTTTTTTTTTCTCAGCGTAATCAGAGGTAAAGAAAATGTATGGTTACAGTTTTGTCAAAATTTACTGCTGATTTGAAATATATATATATATATATATATATATATATATATATATATATATATATATATATATATGTATATATATATATATATATATATATATATATATATATATATATATATATATATATATATATATATATTTATTTATTTATTTACTTTTATTCCAAAGGCGTTTTAACCAAATACAAGACTAAGATTTGTTTGACCATTTTTAACTCTTAAAAAGGTAAAAAATTACTAAAATATAACATGTTGTACTAATATGTACTTGTCTTGTTGTCTAGCTCACCTGAAAAACATTTAATTGCACTCAATAATTTACATTTAGTAATTTAGAAGCCACTTTTATCCAAAGCCACTTACAAATAAGGAACATAGTAAGCAATTCATCTTCCAAAAGTCAACAATGTCTGCCATTTTACACTGCCAAATTCTCAAAGTAGCTGGAATCGTACAGATGCTAACGTCAGTGAAGATTTTTATTTTAAATACTGATAAATATTCAGTGCATTTAGAGTGGATTGTCTAAGTTTTTCAGCTGGATGGATTAAGCAAATCATGTGGAGGTTGGAATCTCCTTCCACCACTGAGGAACAGACCACCAGGCGCTGCTCGTTCATTGACCACAGAGAGTGAGTTTTAACGTAGACCTAGAGGAGGGAATTGAACTAAAAGGGTGCTGTTCCACAGGCTGTTCTGAAGGCCAGATTCAAAGCCTTAAAATTGGATATGGTCAGCTACAGGTAACCATTGGAGTGAAATCAAGAGTAGGTTGACGTGAGCCCTCTTTAGCTGATTGAAGACCAGATGTGCTGCTGCCTTCTGGATCATCTGCAGTGGCTTAATTGTGTTAACTGGGAGGCCGACCAACAGAGCATTACAGTAGTCCAGTCTAGAGATGACCAGAGCTTAGATCGGAAACTGCGTAGCATAGTTTAACAGTGGCCAGCTGATAGTTGTGCAATGTGTATAAACCTCACTCTCCTGACCTCAAGAGGCACATTAGTGACTGACGCTAGGGGCTGTAGCCTTTAGCCTCCTCGTTAGCATGCCTGCCTCCCATGCCAGAGACGCCGGTTCAAGTCCCGTACAGAGCAGGTAGAACAGGAGTGTCACAACAGCCAGACAGGAAAGGTCCTGATGTTTTAAAGTGTGAACCTGCAATACTTGGAGGTTGATGAGATGAGGGCAATGAAGTTAAGCTGGTCATATATCACTACTCCCAGGTTCCAAGCTATCCTGGTTGGCGTTAGTGCAGTTGAACCAATATGAATAGTGTAAGAACACACCACTGTTCACACTAGAAGCAAGGGTCTATAGCCAATCTTTCTAAAATAATAAACCATCCTTATATTATGATGTCAACCATCTGAGCCTTATATCCAGAATATATGCCTGATATACCATCAGATATTAGGTATTAACTTTTTTTAAATAAAAGCATTTCAAACTATTTTATTTTAAGGCCAGTTCATGGCAGGAAACACCTTATGGGGCAATTGACAAATAAAGTCTATATTTTGTTTGTCACCTATATCTTGCCATCAAGTTGTGTGCCATAGTTGCAGGAGCTAAAAATTAGGCATTTGATTGTGAATGGCAGATGCCTTGATACAGCCTGAGTCTGAGCTCTCTGTCAAAGACCAATTAGAGAAGTGGTGTGAGTCTGCCTCAGAACAATATAACACTTAAACAAAAAACAAAACAAAAAAACTATCACACCACACTGTTAGATTGAGAGCTCAAACTAGTCAATATTCTTGGAATTAAAGAGTAAAAAGGGGCAAGGGTGCTTTACAGTCCATATTTGGAGTTGTGGCATTAACAAATTTAGTGCATGCATTCCTTTATCAGAATTATTGTGTGGGTTATTTCCCATTAGGAATTATGCTGCACACCTGTATGGAGCATCTGTCTAGACAGCTACACAATAAAAGAACTGTGCAGTCTTTCCCTCCATTTCAAATACAACCTATTTGTGTTAGTATTTCTATTGTTCCTGACGTTAACATTGCTCAATACCATGTTTTATTACGTTTTTGTAATTCTTTCTCTAATCATAACTACAGTGAAGAAGATGCTAGTTTTCTATTTGTTTACTTTGCAGACGCCCTGACTTACAGGAGGCCTCCAAAATTACAGGGAAATCAGATACAACAAAGACCAAATCATCCTTAATTAACATGTTGAGAACATTTGAAATGATATGTTGGATTTCACTGAAAATTGTAAAAGGTGTGAGAGATGAAATTGAATGTATGGAATAGCTGTTTCATAATGGGTTGTAATGTAGAGTATTATGGTATTCGTTTTATAGTGAGGTTTATGTGGAGCATTCACAAAATTACAGCGGCTCCTTGTACATTAGTACATTTCATTTTTGTAGCACATCTTCATGGTAATAAAATTATGCTTTATAACACGTCCAACCACTCTGTGTGCTCATCTTTGGAAAATAAATTCCACTGTACCCCTTTCCGCCTAAAGTTGGACCCAATGGGCCAAATTCCGGACAAGTGCCGCCAGGTGGAAATTGTTCCAACCTGGTATCATAATAATGTTACTATACCTATATAAAGTAACAATGACATTTATTCCCTTTCACACAAATTACAAGTAAAAGGGCAGATTATCAGATCATAAACACATATTGTTTTTGTCGTTGTTGGTTTTGCATGTCTGTTGTGAATGGAGCCCTTGCCCTGTGTGGGATTAAAAAGTTGTAAACTGCTCTTTTCCTCACACAGTGTTATGACATCTAAACACTTTTATTATAGTGCATGAAGGCCATATATTGTAATGTTTGAATTATGTATCGCTTCCTTCCCTTTAAATAAGTCCCTGCACCTAACCTATTTCACAGAAGGAGAACCAGGTTCTTTTAGTTTTAGCCTCTCGACTATCATCTTCTAATAACCCCGATTTCAGAATTATTAACTCCCCAGACATATGCACATGAACTCAAATGTATAATAAACAATAATATTTATTTACATAAAAAAATATCAAAATAATCAAATAAACGGTCTAAATAAAAAAAAAAATATATATATTTATCTTACCCTTTAAATAAAAACGTATTTTAACCCTCTATGCGTTCCATACACTCACAGGAACATACACTTAATCAAAAATAACCTCTTTCTGTGTTAATATTAAATTAATTCCTTGTAACTATATAATAAACATCTATCAAATATATACACAGTGGGCCCACACTCACACACACCGTTTCAGGCCTGTGTCGTAGCTTGCGTTCGGAGTAGCCTTCAAAATTGTAAATTGGCCTCTTCACTCGTTTAGAGCCAACAGCACCATATATTGAGTACCTGAAACTCCTTGATGTCCGATAATAAAGCTCTTACTGGATTTCAGCTTTCACACGGGCTCACAGTCCTCCTCTCCAGCGAACTGCGATGAATCACGTGCCAAAATGATTCAGTCTCTCGGCCTCTTCTTACCGTCTGAATACTTCATAGCCAGAGGACCTTGAGTGCGTCCGGTGACTCAAAGAGCTATCTGGATTCTTCCACAGTGTCCGAATAAATCCCTTGACAACTAAACACTCGTGCTCAGTGTACAGAGTCTCTATGTGTTCATATGCAAACCATCTGTATGATCTCCGTCAGTTAACAAAAACACACGAAATCTTCCAGATTTTTAGCATCAGTTCACTCAACAAAACAAAAGGCTCTTCAGTGTTATCTCTTATCAATATAACACAAAGATACATTTTTTAAACGCACAATACAGCGATTTACATACTAATCATCTCTGTTCACGACCTTTCGTCTCCATTCTTTGTCTAATTCACATCTCTCCTCGTCTCTCTATATATACATATTTCACACACTCCCTTGATTGACATGTCAGGGCACTGTTAAACATTTACCATGCATTAAAGAAGGCGTACGCGAACAAGGAATTAGCCTATCACATCATGATGGTTCCCAAATGTTCGCACCAGTACATTTCACACAAACTATATAAATACATTTTTGGGGTTTCCATCAATGAGCCTTCCCATGAGCTCTTGGTTCTTTTACCATAAATATCTTATATAACTGTGTTTAACAAAGTACACCCACAAATTACAATTTATATCACAGTTATTAGTCAAGAGATATTTTCAACAACAACCCTCATATATATCACTTATGTTAACAAATCACTTTAACATAGTGCTATTATTTATTAACCCTATTTAACACAGGGTTACAATTACATAACCAACTACATTTATAAGTGCAATCAAACTGCGTGATAGTTGAACTTTGCTCAAAAAAGCATTGCACTTGTTATGCAAAGGACTAGGGTACAAATCCTCATCTGTCTGGTAGAAAATATAACTTGCTTTTAGTGCCACTCAGTGGACATTTACCTTGGATCTGCCACAAAACTTTTAAGGAACAACGTAATATCATTTTGCAAAAATGTCGCCACAGTCACATCATTTTCATGACATCAGGCTAACATATAGCTATCATATAATTGCAAAGACTCAAGTGAAAGAACTGTTAGGGTTAAGAGTAAATTAATATCATTACTACTCACAAAATTGGACATGCTGTGGCTTTTAGGTCACATCTATTAAAATGTTCCTTTTGTATCATGTTTGCTCATCTTGCGATGTGCTTCACACACCACTGTAGTTCTATCAGGAAGACTTGTAGACTTGAAATTTAAGATGACATTTATTTGAGGAATATAAAACAGAGATGTAATGTCTCTCTTTGGCGTAAACCCCATCTGGCGGTCCGAAGAAGTTGTACTCGGAACCATCATATCCTGCCGGAGATAGGAGGCAGGGGCGAAGCGTCTACAACTGTGCAGTACGGGACTCAACTGGTGGTGGTGGGGTGGTGAAAGTTGCTGTGTTGGCACACTGAAACAGCAATGTGATATTGTGAGAAGACTTATGTTACATACAATGGCTTACATGTGATTGGCTAGGAGTTACCTAGCTAATGGTGTGATGATGTACAGCTGCTAGTCTTCCCACTAGAACTACGCTGCACTTACATTTCCAGCTTTGGCCACTGTGGGGTCATTCAGAGCGTACATTTTAGCAGACAAATGATTCAAGCTGCTATTTTCCGTGAAATTAATTCAGACAAATGCTTGAATACTTACCAAACTTGACCTAATTTAAGTGTTTACATGTAAATATTGTACCCTTAACTAATCACAGTCTGTGGTTCAGTACTGTTTAATAAACTGATTGCTAATTTAATTCAGTGTGTGCTTGTAAGGAATCCAGAATTGTTCCTTAACTCTCAAATCGCCTGTGCACCTAACAGCGTTCCCCATCTGGAGAAATAAAGAGAGCCTTTGTGTAGAGTAGAGAACAGGTAACCATTTGTGCACTGTGTTTTTGGGTTTTATTTTGCAGATGTGGGTATAGTTTTTATCTGGATAAATGGTCAGATTGTGTTTTCTGGGCTTTCATAGTTGTGTGATTGTGTGTGTGTGTGTGTGTGTGTGTGTGTGTGTGTGTGTGTGTGTGTGTGTGTGGGGTTATGCTTATGGATCATGTTGAATCTTGCAATGGAGGCAAGGTGAGTTGAATTTAAGTGCTTTTATAAAATTATAAGCTTCACATTTCTGACTTTAAACCCTACAAAAACTGGTCCCTTTCACTTCCATTGTAAGAGCCTCATTGTAACCCTGATTCTTTGTGTGGCATTACATCTTTGCATGGCATTACATCTCAGGTAAATGCTATATGATGAACATGATTTTTTAATTCCAAAGTCCTTTCAATATTTTTCTGAAGCTTAAAATCCAGTCTTAATTGCTGTAACTGTCTGGAGACAGATACAAATAATAATAATAATCATCATCATAATAATAATAATAAGTTTCATTCTTGAAAAAATAAAGTTGGTGTAAGCAGTTTGGAAACAATCTTTTACTATTTCTGGAAAAAATAAGCAGTGAGAGATTTTTCAAATAATTGTATTTATATTTGAAAATTTTGTCCACCAAATCAAAGTCAGATGGTGTAACCAACATGTTACAAAAAAGAAAAACAAAAGAAAGGACCCCTTTAAATACTCATGACATTTTTATGAAAAGGCATATTTTGTTCAGGTCAAAAAGAGTAACCCTAAGAAAACGTCTTGGTATTTGTAAAATAAAAAAATTATAATATATATATATATATATATATATATATATATATATATATATATATATATATATATCTACACACACATATGATATTTCTAAAAAAAAAATTTTTTATTAAGTTTTGTATACTTACATGTATTCAAGGGGTAAGGAAATAATTGTAATACCTTTTACTTGACATTTTACAAGATATTAAATCTTTTTTTGTGTAGACCTTTTTTAAGTGAATGCTGTTGAAATACTCCAGGGCTTTCTGCAAAGTTATTTGTGTTGACCTGTACATGAGTAAGTCTCTTATATTATTTTGTCTTTATTTTTCATTTGTTTTACAGTACCCATGTTCCTCCTGAGCCATGCTCCCTGGCCATGGATTCTCTCCTTTCCTTGATTTCCAGCCTCACCTCCAAGCGTTCCATTGCAGAGGGGAGAGCTCTGACATGTGGTTCCCAGGCTCAGTTGAGACCCAGGTTCTGAACGACTCTCGGGAGAGTAGGCCACTCCTGCGGCAGCATCAACATATTGCCGTATGCCAGCAGGAGACACTGGCCTTCATTGACCTTCAACAACCTATCACCAATGGTTTCCAATCACACATACCAGAAAAGCGTAGTTCCTTCCCTTGCTCCAAACCTGTGAGATGCACAGGAAACCAACCCTCTTACTTTGCCAAGAATGGGAGTACAGACACAATTCTGGACAGTTATTTGACCCAGGACAGCAATATTGTGGAGGTGGTTCAGGATCAGACATGCACACCCATTACTGAAGTACCTGAGACTGTTTATGAAAATTCTGAACCAGAAATTAAGAGTCTCAGTTCTAGAGGCTTATTTTTGCCTCTGTCCTCAACATATGTCCCAGGGGACAGAGAATCTTTGGACTCTCAGAAGCAGAGATCCCCCTCTTCCCCCTTAGAGTTCCAGAGGCCAGACCCATTTTACCTACAGAGACGCACCTCACTGGGATCCCTAAAGGAGAAGTCTATACGTAAGTGCCATACGTAATTCGTCCAGCATGTGTTTACCTAGGAAAACAATTGGAAAACAACAGACCCGCGCAGAAACACATTTGGTGTGAACAGCCCCTAACGCTTCCATTTTCACGTGAGTGAGAGCACTGGCGCGAAACAAGTTCGGTAGGCCTATTTATTGTTTCATTAATTTCAAACCCGAACTTGAAGTCTTACTTGAAAACCCGTCATGCTCTCGGGTCCCTTCGGGCCTGGGTCGGGTTGCAGACCTCTATTCCACGTCTTTTAAAGGCATCCAATAGGTTTTGGTGAGAAACAAACTGAAATGTAAGTAATATTTCCATTAGATTTCTTGACGTCTGTTGCGCGTTCATGAACGTATAAGAGAAGCTTGTTCACAATGGCATTAGTGTTCATGTGAGAATTTGCAAGAGTTTTTAGCTTCTCTCATTGTGCTAGATTTATGACTTCTATTTTGGGTTATATCTCACCAATACCTATTGTATGCCTTCAGATGACTTGGGGCACTATTTGCATAACTGCGATAGATCAACAACCATGCACTGTGTCTTTTCAAATTTTCGCGAGGACGGTAATTCTAAGCTAATTTTTCATGCCAGTGCAAAGTACAAGTTGTGGTAGTGCACATTACACGAGAGACATAGAGTGTGTGGAGGTTTAACGCTATTCTCCGTGGCATCCACACACAATTAAACACGTGGCCCACCTAAAGCAAACCACATTATAGTGACCACGAGGATGTTGCACCATGTGACTCTATCCTCCCTAGCAACCGGCCAATTTGGTTGCTTAGCAGACCTGACTGGAGTCACTCAGCATGCCCTGGATTCGAAATTGCGACACCAGGGGTGGTAGGACTTGGAAAATATTAAAACCTCATGCCTACTGACTTTGCGCGTATGATGTATTGCATAGCACTGCGCTTAAGACTGAGTGACTGAGAAATATGTGCCTTGCAATATGACGCACTAATCGCATAGACTACTTTTGGGTCTTTTTATGCTTTAAAATTAAGCAATATCGACTGCTATTGCATTGACAAGATGGACTGCGATATTAATTAAAATGTCTCCTTTTGTGTTCCACATAAGAAAGAAAGTAATGCACATTTTAAACAAATTGAGGGTGAGTAAATTGTGACAAGTGGTTGTGCCTTTTCTCACTTAATATGCCCTATCACTACCAGGGCGCAGGATGAGGGTGTACTCACCAGACATTTTGAGTGATGAGTCACTCAGCAGCCCAGGCCTGGAGTGTGACTACATGCTCCCGGGATCCTTTGAATCATTCGTAGAAGGAGGACTCGGCATGGTGGGATCTACCATACCCACATCTCAGAGTTCCAGCCCTATTCCAGATCTAGATGAAGACCTCTCTCTTCTTTCCATACCAACCCCTCCAAAACCCTCCTTAGATCCCCCTCAGGAGGTTTCTGAATTGGAGGTGGGCGTAAATGACGGGGGCAGGCAAAGGCTAGGGCTGGAGGACTGTAGGGCTCTGGAAGTTTCTGCCCCCAACAGTCGGGCCTTACTGGCTCTCTCACGTTCCCGCACAGCAGACAACGAGCGCCGGCGCTTCTCTGCCTCTGAGCTCATCTCCCGCCTGCAACTCTCACAGAGGAAAAATTCCTTCACCCTTAAGCTGGGCAAGTCCCTCTCTGCTCGAGTGGCCTCACGGGACCGCCACCTGTCTGGAAACCTCAGTCCAGACTGTAAGTGACTCATCAGGGCTGATTAGTTCAATGAAAGACTTTTTTGTGAAAGTCTCTTACTATGATGTCATTATGACACACAATTGCTAAATGTTTGAGGTTCCTTTTGTAAAACTTTTTTCTTTCTTCTTTGTTTGTAGACAAACCCAACTCCAGACAGCGCTTCTCAGGGGGATCAAGTGACAGTGTGCCACATAGTCCTGTGGGGTCTGCACCACCACTGTCCTCTGCTGACTGTAATCTGCCACTACACCGGAGAAGTTCAAAGCAAAGGTGGATCTACACTCACTGAGCAATTTATTAGGATCACTTTGGTCCTAATAAAGTGCCTGATATGGTCTTCTGCTGTTGTAGCCCATCCGCCTCAAGGTTTGACGTGTTGTGCATTATGAGATGCTATTTTGCTAACTACAATAGTTCAGAGTGGTTATCTGAGCTACCGTAGTCTTTCTGTCAGCTCGTACCAGTTTTGCCATTCTCCATTGACCTTTCTCATCAACAAGGTATTTCCGTCAGCAGAACTGCCTCTTACTGGATGTTTTTTGGCAGCATTCTGAGTAAACTCTAGAGACTGTTGTGTGTGAAAATCCCAGGAGATCAGTGGTTATAGAAATACTCAAATTAGGTGTACAGGTGTTTCTAATAAAATGCTCAGTGAGTGTAACCCTAGCTAGTACCAACAAAGTACACCTCAGCGAGTGGAGCGATAAACCATTCTATTTTAACATCTTTTCTACCTTTTCTTCACAGTATGAGAAAAGTTTCCATAAATGAAGATGCAGACAGTCCTCCAAGTAGCTTTAAACGCCTATCACACTTTCTACCAAACTGTACGTCTGATAAATGAAGGATTCAAAAGTGGTTTTTATACAGATTTTTCCTGTCTGTTTTTTTCTTCTTCAAAAATCTCTTTCTCTGTCTCATTTCTTTCAGTGATTTTGTATCAGGAATACAGTGATGTTGCTATTAACAGAGAGATACAGAGGCAGCAGGGGGCAGAGCCTGGAATTGATGATGAAAGAGGGGAAACTGTGTCTCCTGGCAACCTCTCTCCATCCAGTTCATTCCGCTCATCACGAGGCTCTGCCTTCTCTCTTTGGCAGGATATTCCTGATGTTCGGATGAGTGGACAACTGGACAGCTTCAGCAATGAAGAGCGTAAACTGCAGGAGGTGACCACATTCTGAACATGTTATTATTTTTATTTTAGATTTTTAGTTTTTATTACACATTTTACTGAGACAAAAACAAATCTATATTTATTCAACCTGATTTCTTATTTCAGGCCAAGTTTGAGTTGGTGACGTCAGAGGCCTCGTACATACGAAGCCTGTCTATTGTGGTCGACCATTTTATGATGTCTCCTGAGCTGTGTGAGTGTCTCGGGACCCAGGAGAGGCAATGGCTTTTCTCCAAACTGCCTGATGTGAAAGAAGTCAGTGAGAGGTGAAAGAAAATTAGCAAGACTGGCGAGAAGATGAAGTGTAACTGCAATTTAGCAATTTTTGAAAGAGATATCTCTAATTTTCACTTGTGTTCTTCAAAGTACTGCTACATCTCTGCTTGAACACCTGTATCTTCTCTTTCTCTTTCAATTTCCCCTTCCATAGGTTTCTTCAAGATCTGGAGCATAGGTTAGAAGGAGACATTTTGCGTTTTGACGTGTGTGACATTGTCCTTGAACACTGTCCAGCTCTACGGAGGGTTTATCTGCCCTATGTTACCAATCAAGCCTATCAGGAAAAGACATATCAGCGGCTCTTGTAAACAGTCCCACCTAATGAGTAGCATCTCTCTTACAAAAATACTAAACAAAAATGTATATGGTGCACTACTGTCATATTTGATAGGTTTACATGCTTGCTTTGTGTTTTCTTAGACAAGGGAATCCCCGTTTCCCTGGAATCCTTGGCCATCTGGAAGAGGACGTAGTATGCCAGAGGCTGCCTCTAACATCATTCCTTATCCTTCCTTTTCAAAGGATTACACGTCTCAAAATGCTGGTGGAAGTATGCCACCATCTCCTCTTGTTTAATTAAATCTTTTCCACTGTTTTAGAACAAGCCTCATAGATGTTACACCATCAATAGCCCCTTTCACACATACAGCCTTTTCCAGAAAATGTACTGCAATTTTCAGGATGAGAGGTCATGTGTGAACATGACCATTTTAAAATGTTGGTAAATTTTGATCTGGCAATTTTCCTTAATGAGAAAGTTAAGAGCCATATTGATGGTATGTGTGAATAGAGCCATAAGATTAACGGTTTCCGGACACGCTGACATAAGAAAGTTCTGACAGAGGGGACGTAATTCCTCTGCACCGTAACACCAGTGAATCGGAAGAAAAATGTCAACAAATTGTTCATATAGTGAAACTAGTGTGCTTCTCTTCATTCTTAAGCTTAAAGGAACAGTGGGCTATTCCGTTACATATGACACATTTAACAGCCTACTTCGGGAATGAGCAGACCTCTTTGTAACTATATATGTACACATTACTGTGCTTTTCAGCCTCAGATAGCATCTCTTAAATTCCCTGTGTGTCTTTGTAGAATATCCTGAAGCGAACAACTCCTGGATCACGAGATGAGGACACTGCCAACAAAGCTCTAAATGAGCTGAAAAAGGTGAGACAAATAATGCTTTACCAGAACGAATAGAAATCTAAATGTGATCAATGAATAAAACACCCTTATCTAGATTATAAAGGAATGTAACTCCAGTGTGCAGTCCATGAAGAGGATGGAAGAACTAATTCATCTGAATAAGAAAATTCACTTTGAGGGCAAGGTACTACTACTATTAATTTTAAAGTTTATGTACTCAGAGAAATTAGTGTTTGTATACATATGTATGGTGTATTACATACAGTGAATTTGTAGTTACTGATTCAAGAAGCTTGTCACTATTCTATGGTAATTTTCTTCTTTTTAGATTTTCCCTCTGATCTCTCAGTCTCGCTGGCTGGTCAAACATGGGGAACTTTTAGAGGTGGACACACAAAACTTGAGTATATCTGGGTCAAAGTTTAAGCTTAACACTCGGCCTGTGTATCTTCATCTGTTTAATGACTGCCTTCTGCTGTCCCGAAGGAAAGAGTAAGTCCATAAATAAAGGGAAGAGGGGACAGAGTATGGGAAATCAAGTGGAAAAGAATTGTCTGCTGTAGAATGATTTCAACCTGGTCATTATTATACCTAAGTTATTGCAAAATGAAAATTACATGGCTCAGTGTACATATCGCAGAAGTTTCCTGAATAAGGTGCTAAAACAACAATTACTTTTATTCCCTTTCACACAAATTATGAGTAAAACAGCAGATTATCAGTTCATAAACAATTACTTTTTGCCATGTTCCTCAAGCCCTGTGTATATTTCCATTTTGACAAGAATGCTCAGCATCTGCGTACAGTCCTGTCAAAGTATACTCAATATAACTGTGCACACATATACACAGACGGTTGGTGCATGCATGCTACAACTGCTATGACTCTTCAGTAGTTTTGACACATAAAGGTGTCTTTATATTCCTTCAGTCTCGACAAATGGAAGTATCTCAAGACCTCCTCACACACTCGCTCTTGACTTCCACTTTTGTTGTTTTTACTTTCATCTCCTGATGTTAAGTGCTGGTTACATCTTCTTCTAGGTCTTCTTGTGGACCCACTAATTAGTGAAAACAACTCCAGGCGCATGTGCATTCTGCCCGTTCAAAGATGCGCGGTTAGAAAAATCAGGCCGAGCACGTTCAGTGCTCACACACTCTGCTGATGACGAGATTTGCATCACGCATCCTTACTCAGATGCTCGGATGTGTGACCGAAGTATACTTTGGGTTTCACACAGCGCTCTTATGACATTGTTAGGGAAATTATCCTAATAAAGATATAAGACTCAAGAGAAGTCTTAAATCTTTCCCAGATCAAGAAATTATATTTCGATACAAGATGACAAGAGCAAGCAGCTTGTCAAGAGAAGTCAAGGAGTCTTGCACATCTAACTCTGATTGGTAACATTTCTTTAAACAAACAACATGCCTTGATGGAAACAGGGCGTATTGTCCTTATGCTATGTTTAGAAACTTGGTGCCTCAGAGACAGCTCTCTGCCTACACGCACGCACGCACGCACACACACACACACACACACATCAACAGAACCACAGACATAATTTCTAACACTACTATAAAATGTCACTTTAACACTTTAAGGGATTATTATTCAGCTTAACATCTAAACATTAATATCATAAATGCAATGTAATCAAAACCATAATCAACAAAAACATTTTCCCTGACACAATCTAAACACGTTAGCAATAGCGCAGTAGCAAATATTTTTAATGTTTGCATTACATAACAAACTACATTTACAAGCTTGCTCAAATGCAATCAAATTGTGCTGTTGCGCAACTGATAGAGTGTTGCACTAGTGATGGAAAGGACTAGGGTACGAGTCCTGAAGAGCATGTGAGTCAACATGTGAGCACAGCAATAGCATTTCTCATGTCAAATGAGCTTTTTATGACACTATCGGGTAGGTTCAGGTTTAGGGTAGGGAGGTAGACTTAAAAGTTGATACAGCATTAAAGGGATAGTTCACCCAAAAATTCTCTCATAATTTCTTCCGTCATGCCATCCCAGATGTGTACGACTTTCTTTCTTCTGCTGAACACAAATGAAGATTTTTAAGTCACTTTTATTTGTATAGCACTTTTCATGACACACATTATGCTATATTATTAAATTATGCTATAACAGATCATTGTGCAGTTTGAAAACAAAAAACAAAATTGTGAAGAATATTTGAAGAACATCTCGGCTCTCTAGGGCCATACAATGCAAGTGAATGGTGACCAGACCTTTGAAGCTCCAAAAATCACATAAAGTCCACATAAATGTAATCCATAGGACTGGTTAAATCCATAACTTCAGAAGCGATGTGATAAGTGTGAGTGAGGAACAGATCAATATTGAAGTCCTTTTTTACTATAAATCTCCACTTTCACATTCGTTAACATTTTGAAAATTAAAGTGAACGTGGAGACCTCACTTTTAGTGCCACTTAGTGGACATTTTAACTCCAAACTGCTGCGATACATTTAAGGAACCACGTAATATGCAAAAACGTCGCCACAGTTATATCGTTTTCATGAGATCAGGCTGAAGGATTTAGTTGATTATTTTGGTTTATTCATTAAAGATGTTTGATTTTGTAAGAAAGACCAAACAATTACTGTATAGTATAAATGATACAAAGCTTGCTACATAAGATGTTGCTTCTTTTCTGTCACAGCACATGGAAGTTCATGGTGTTTGTACATGCAAAAATTGAAGACCTCAAGGTGAAAGACTTAAGCCAGAAGCTTCAGGGAATCTCAGGCTTCATCTTCTATCTGCAGTTATGTGAGGGACAACAGCTAAAACACCAGATCTTGCTCAAATCATCCACAGAGTGAGGATATATCCTGTAATTTCCAAACATTATCAACCATAATGACATTGACAAATAGAGCTTAATGTTCCTAGAAGATGTGCCACTAACATGTCCTCACAAGATGCAGAAAACTAAGAATATTCTGTTTTATACATAGAAGCAGCAAGCAGAGGTGGATCTCAGCCATGTTTCCCTCTGATCCAAAGACAGCTATTGAGCAGACCAATGAGAATGATGGTGTGTACTTTCTTTATGAGACACTCTTACTATCGATCTTAGATTTAACTGTTTTTCAAACATTGTGAGATGAATGTTTATGGCATAAAGTTAACTGTGGCTGGTAATTTTACATTTTACAGATTAAGCAGCAATGTGGACCAGACTTAATGCCTACTGTCAAAAATCTGGCTCTGTGAAACTAAGCAAACATTGGTCTATAAAACAGCATCTTTTTTACCTGATGTAATTCTGAAAACAAAGCAAATCCATTGACTAGTTCTTCTTTGGAAGGCATTGCAGCAACTTTGGCCCTTGTAAATACAACTTTATTTCTTTGCAGATTAATAAGAACCTGTGCCTCCACAGAAGTTAGCTAATCAGATTATAGCTTGCAATTTTGAGAACTCCTTCCATTATTGAATGCAATATGCATCGGCCCATTTAGACCGTCTGAGGCAAAGACTGATTTTTTAAGATCTTTCTATGACTTTTATTTATCATTTCTATTTGTATGTGTCTATACAGATCTATCTCAGGTCCAGTGCATCAAGAGCTATCAGGCTCAGGAGCATGATGAGTTAACGCTGGAGAAGGCAGACATCCTTCAAGCTATAACAATTACTAGTGATGGTAAGTAAAAATCATTGCCCTTCTCCTGGGTAAATAAATAGTTGTCCACTCCATTTTTCCTCTTTTAGATTTGTTGGAGGACTACAGAGCAGAGATAAGTCATTTTGTAATGTTTTCACAGGGTGGGTAGAGGGGATCCGGTTGTCGGATGGAGAGAGGGGCTGGTTCCCCAAAACTTACGTGGAGGAGATTACAAACCGCAGTGCTCGTTTGCGAAACCTCCGTGAGAACATTCGCATTAAGTGTGTCTCTCAAAAATTAGAAGGAGAGACCCTTTGAGATATTGAAGTTTGGTGCATTCTTTTACTTAAAGCTCAATCTGCTTGATCAAAAAGCAGAGTAAATTTGTTTCATTAAATCATTGCGTATTTCTAGGCATTTTTAAAGTGTCTTTTCCAGCTGTTATGAATTATATTGTAAACATGCATTGCAAATAGGAAAATAAAGCTATGCACTGCCTATTTGAATAACGTGTAATCAATTATGGAGGACTAGAAGAGCCACATTCAATAAATTAAAGAAATCAATTTGTAATTTATAAAAAAAATTATAAATGAAACATAAATTCCTTTACAATTTTACAAATAAATAGGCATACATTCAAATAATGAAAATGTATATAAAGAGAAAATAATGTATTAATGCATAATTTTTTTAATCCCTGTTCAATTTACAATTTACAACAAATTTCTACATCAGAGATACATTTAACACATTTTTTTTTTTCAGTTGCACTTAAAAAATTATGTGTACCATTTGGAATTAGCTGGTTTTCTGCAATAATTGGTCACAAAACATGATCTCATCTTCATCAAAGTCACAAGTATATACAAACACAATGTGCTTAAGCTAACAACACACAAACAATTATAGTCTTTCATGTCTTTATTAAACACATCCCATTAAACATTCACAGTGCTGTGGAAAAGAAAGTGAACCCTTGGATTTAATAACTGGTCAATCTTAATTTGGCCGCAATAACCTCAACCAAGCATTTCTGGTAGTTGCGGATTAGACCTGCACAACGTTCAGAAGGAATTTGTGACCATTCATCTTTACAGAACGTCTTCAACTCAGCCATAATCTAAGATGTCTGGTGTGAACGGCTCTCTTGAGGTAATACCACAGCATCTCTATAGGGTTAAGGTCTGGGCTCTGGCTGGGCCACTCCAAAAACCACCATTGTTATACCACCATTGTGTCCTTGAGTAAGGCACTTAACTCCAGGTTGCTCCGGGGGGGATTGTCCCTGTAATAAGTGCACTGTAAGTCGCTTTGTATAAAAGTGTCTGTCAAATGCATAAATGTAAATGTAAATGACACATGGGGAAAGCGGGAAGCATGACAAAACAGAAAGTTTCACCACTATATCAACTAGAAATCCCGACAGGATTTACTTAAATGTTTAGGGTCATTGTCCTGCTGCATCACCCAACGTCTTCTGTAGGCGCACAGCCACCTTGGCATTATTCTGTAGGACTTGGGAATTAATTTTTCTCTTGACGATGGCAAGAAGTTCAGGCCCCGAAGCAACAAAGCAGCCTCAAATGCTCCCTCCACTGTACTTCACAGTTAGGAAGATCCTTTCATGTTGCCCTTTTTACACTACAGGTAGTGCTGCATGTTCTTCCCAAACAATTAAACCTTAGTTTCAGCAGTCAACAGCATTTTTTCCAGTAGCATTGTGGAGTGTCAAGGTGGTCTTTGGCAAACTTCAGACACACAGAAATGTTTTTTGTTGGAAAGCAGCGGGTTCCTTCATGGTGTCCTCCCATGGATCTTAGATAGCCTGTTAATGTTTTCCTTATAGTGAACTCATGATACCTTCAAGTCTTTAGCTGTCACTCTATGGTTCTTTTTTACCTCATTGAGCATTCTGCGGTGTGACCTTTGAGTCATATTAGCTGGATGGCCACTTCTAGGGAGAGTAGACACAGTACTAATTTGTCTCCAATTATAGACAGTTTGTCTCACTGTGGACTGATGAATATCTAAGCTCTTCAAATTTATAACCCTTTCCAGCTTTATGCAAAGCAACAATTCTTGATCGTAGGTCATTTGGGAAGACATGGTTCACGTCAGCAGATGCTTCTTGTAAATAGCAAACTCAAAATGTTTGAGTGCTTTTTATAAGTAAAAGTAGCTCTAACCCACACCTCCTATTTCGATTCAGTAATTGGATGTCAGGTTGCCAACTCCTGATTCTTATTAGCTTTTGTTGACGAAATTATCCTAGGGGTTCACATACTTTTCCCAACCTACACTGTGAATGTTTGAATGATGTATTCAATATGTACAAGGACAATACAATAATTTGTGTGTTATTAGTTAAAACAGATTGTGTATATTCATTGTTGTATCTTAAATCAAGATCAAATCAGATTTTAAGACAAATCTATACATAAATGCATTTAATTCCAAAGTTTTCACATACTTTTTCTTGCCATTGTAGTTATTTATTATATTTATACCAATTATTTTTCTTCTTTCTTCTCCATTTTTTTGATTTATGCCTGTTCTTTTTCTTTTCACATTTGTTTTCTCAATTTTCAATTCTCCTGTACATGCTCAAAAGGCCAATGTAAAGAAAATTGTCATTGGACATTTGACCATGTGGATGCAACCAATGAATTTAAGACACATCCACTTTGACAGCATGGCTGACATTGAAGGTAAATTACTGGAGAGAGAGTGTTGATTAATTGATATCTGTAGCACAGATGCTCCATTCAATAAACATTATTTATATTTAATAATGATATATCGTTGTATTTCTTAATTTAACCCGCATTTGTAATCAATTAAATAAACAATTCTGAATATATCAAATTATTTGTCAGTGTGCAAATTAAGTTATTTACATTTTTATTTTCAAATAACTAGAATAATTACTTATTGATTTCTTTCTTATTTGGCACTCATAGTCCTCCAAAAGCAAATAATTTTGCACTTGGTTATTTAGAATAGGTAGCACTTCAAGTGATACTAACTATGGTTCAGTTCTTTTACTCGCTTTAGCTATGACCAGCATGTGTCTTTACTGCTTGTAGCATATGGTGCTGAGCTGCCCAAGGCTCATCATATGGATCTGTTGAAATATTTAGTAAGGTAACATTATCCAATTTAACTTAGTTTTAAGTGGTATATCAACCATTACATGACCAAGTGTTTTTTAAGCATTTAACTTGTACATGGGGTCTCAGAGACACCTGAATCTTGGAGGTAAAGTGAGATGTTTTATGCTCTTGTCATTAGTTGATTCACTGAGGCAGAAATGTAGTAAAGCTACATGTTTGCTAATCTAGTGGTATGTTGGAACCAAATTTTGGACATTTCAAATGATGTTGCAGTTGCAACATATACTGTATATTAGTTTATGCTACTATTTTAAGAGGATCATTTACTCAATAGAAGCGGAATAATTATAGGAAGTATGGCAAACTTTCAAATTATTACTATCATTTATGTCAGTGATACTCTTGTTTCTTTTCTCTTTTTTTTGTAATATAGATTTGTGTTCAAATTGTTTGTGGATTATTGATATTCTGAGCATGTCTTGTAAATCACATTTGAAATGTAAATGTAAATAAAATAAAATAAATGCATATATTCTAACTGGAATTGCCTCAAATGTCTGTGACAATTCCGTGACTGTAGGTCAATATTTCTGCTGAAATAGGTCTATGCTTACCGGAAATCAAAGCACTGCCCCAAGAGGCCGAAGCTGGAATTTTTGTTCAACATATGGGCACATGTGAGCTCCATTTTCCAAGTGAGCACCAAAGGTGAGTTCTATTTTTAATGGTAAATGAGACCCAAACCTAACGATCTGCAGAAAAAAAAATGCAACCTCCAAGTCACGATTTTCATTCATTATGTTACCGTAATTACTTCCTGGTTAACATGGGACCAGAACCCGTGCCTCTGAGGCTGCTTGCATAACACAGGAAAAGGTCAACAAGTTTGAATTGATGCAAAAATATCTCCTAATAGTTGGTAAATGTCAGTAATTCAGCAGAATTAGGTCGATTTCAGGACACTGAAAACTTTGGTAACAACATATCGATTTCCCATGTGATCATGTTGCAAATGTTGTTCAAACACCAACACTTCTGGTAAGATTAAACTTTCTGTGACCAGGATTCCTAGCAATGTATGCAGGCAGCTACAACAAAGCATGTCTCATAAAAAAGAGTTTCATTCTAGGCTCCTCTACCCTGCTCACCTCATATCCCATGGGGCAATAAAGCAGCCGTGTACAAGGTAAATAGAATAGTTTCTTTGTCACAGCTGTTCTAAGAACCTTGAATGCTGTCCAACTGTTGTAAGCCAGAAAAGGAGCTGCCTTTAGAAACAGATAAGTGACGGACTGCTGAGGAACAGGAATGCCTTCCTAATTTAAGCAATCTATTACATCTCATTGAAACATTCTTTTTATTAATTTATACACTGCTTTGTACCAGTGTTGAGGCCAGAAATCTCCAAGTGGGTGGACCTCTGTTCTGTGACTACTTTCTGATTTCATTGTGAATATTATTAAGCGTACCCCTTTCCACAGTCAGAATGAGTCAATAATTGCTCCTGTGCATCTATACACCTGAAGATGGGATCTTTAATTTAGTTGACAAACTCCCCTTTGGCTGGCGTTTTGTGCTTCGTGGAGCTACTGTAATGCTGTATAATAATGATTTTGAATAGTATGTAAAATTAGAGAGTTTGTTTCTTCCCTCAGCCTTATCTTTGTTCTGGATCATTGTCATAGGCATCATTTAAGGATGGGACAGGTGGGACATGTCCACTTTTTACCTTTGACAAATTTTGATTTGTTTACAGGAGCAACTCGGTGAGAGATGTGGTGCAACCCACTTCAGCTTTTATTTTTTTTAAATAAATTATAAAAACAAAATGCTAACTATATTTCTAACATATGATGACTATCATGCATGTATTTGGCATACAACAAAATGCAGTTTATTTTTATTTGCAAACTATTAGTATATGCCAGCCATTTTGATTGGGTGAACCAGGGCCACCCTGGCCAATATGTGGCCTCGTGTCTGCTTTGTATTTATAAGTATAACAATAAAATCAGGTAGACTCTACTAATTATTAAGTATACCAAAATGACCTTCTCTGTAACCCCCACATGCCTCTTGATTAAGAATGATATACAGCTGTAAATGTTCATATGTCATCAGTGGCATTTATTGGGCACACATTTGTCATCACTTCATTTGGTGAGGAAGACATGACCTGCTGCCTTGGTTCTTCTTAATATTTCTTTGACCTAGAGACATCTGGTATGAAAGACAGAAAAAATTATTTGCTTACGAATGAACCTACCTAAGAAATGGACTTCTACCTACAGGACCTGTGTGATGATAACTGCCAGTGTTAATGTTGTACAAGATGTTTCCAGATCTTCAGTTGCAGTTGTTCGGGTGTTATTACTACCGTATATTCAGATGATGCTTTTATACTCATTTAATACTGTTTACTCAACTTTTAATGTCTTCCCATCAAGTAAAACAACCAAAAAGATGTGGTACAATGCAAAAGTAATCCAGTTTTGGCATCCCTATGTAAATTATCTTACTTGCCTGTAAATATAGACTCAATAATGCAGCACCATACATAACGTTAATACACCCTATTGTAGCCCAGGCTTAATAATGGAAAACACTATTTAGCTGTCTGACAAAGTCACTAAGGGTTAATTACATTTGTCTCATCTTTGATGGATTTGTTAGTGAGCAAATGGGTGAACTCTATGAGGCAGTGAGCTGACCAATCAGCTGTCTGCTAAGCTCCGTTACAGTTATGCCATAGGTTTGCGTCTCTGCACGTTCTTTTTGGCGCTGCATCTGAGCATAGGAGGCTGCGTTATTTATTTGGTAAGACAGAAAAAAACGACAGAGTGAATTAAACATATTCTAAAAATTTGTATTACATATACTGACTATACCTTGTTGTACAGTAGAGATTAAAAGAGAGCTGTGCCTGAATCCACTGTTGACAAGGAGTTAAAAGCAGTGAATTCCACTAAAATGGTGAGTAGGTTACCTGGTTACCCAACTGTGAGATCGCTAGCATTTATGCTAATCGGCGCTAATGGGTAAAGCAATGCAAAGGTGCTAACTGTGTAAAGCTAATGTGAGCCTGCTGTAGTCATATGCTAATAGGGTAATTAGGCACAATAGGCTAGCGGAATACTAGTTACTACCTGTGAAAGGAACTAATGTTTTTGGTTGTGTGTTATAAAAAGAAATGGTACCTTTCCATACTGTGCTTAGTGTTAAATAATAATGTTAAAAACTTAATTGTGGTTACTGGAGTTACAGAGGTAAATTTTTAGTGCATTCTTTCCACTGTTACCGGTGCAGAGGGGGATAAATAAGCACGCTAATGTCTTAATGCCTCTAATTTTCAATATTGTAGTTTAAGTGTAAGGGTATTACCAGTTGATGAATGTTTACATGCAATTGCAGTTTTATTCCTTATACTGCTAAAGTTACTAAGGTTCCATAAAACTTTTATTAGAAATGTGTGTTTTTAGGAAGGATGTCATTTTTGATGTAAATGTACTTTTGATATTTGAGAGAAATGTATGTACTTTGATACCTGAGAAGAAACAAAAGAGCTGTTGTACAATGAGGGAGATATTTTGATATTGCATTATAGGTGTACTGAAATATGATTTCATTTTATTTTATAGTAGCCTGTAGTAGTCCATTTAAACACTGAATGGTAATTGAGAGAAATGATCTGGCCTTATTTTTAGGTCAGGTTTTGGTAAAGAGTTGGAAACATCCTGTATCTGAGATCCTTTCCACGGAGTGATACAGATCCAGATGATCTCCCAGAGATTCATAGATTCCCAGTCCAGGTGGCTGGGTGGCGAGCCAACTGTGTTTGATTCTGACTTTAGACGGATTGTCAGGATCTCCTTCTTCATCCTTATGGTGGTAGGACAAACACTGACATAAACTCAAAAGGGCCCCAACGTTGGTTACTGAACTCTTGTCAACGAAGGCAAGTGGATCTGAGCTCAAAGAAATTTAAAGACAAGGGATTTATTTATGTGCGCACTTTATTATTTTAGTTTGTTATTTTTCATAATTGTTTTCTTATATGTATGTACCAGCCATATGTAATTAATACACTTGTTACAAATTGTCATTCTGGTGTGGTATTCTTTTTATTGACATTCAATTCTCAGGCTCTTAACAATTTAGCGTCTTCTGATCCTGGTCCAACTTCACATTAATGATAACCTCTAAGACTACTTTAGACTACTACACCTATGTACATTATTACTACCTTGTAATAAGGGTTACACTATACTGTAGATCAATAGGTCAATATGACACCTATGATGCTGGTTATGATATTTTGTATGAATTCACCACTGCCCTCTGCTGACTGTAATCTGAAACTACACAGGAAGCGTTCCAAGCAAAGGTGGCACAGTACTCACTTAGATTTGTGTACTAAGAACACTTGAGCGTATGAATTGATAACCCTTTCTGTCACACTTCCACCCTTGAAAATAAAAACTAGTTCAGTTGATGAGGATGGATACATATTCAAACTGCTCAAAATGCACATGAAACTTTCATTCGAGATATATATATGATGAAACTAAAATAAGCACAGCGTGTTTACTTGTTATATACAGTATGTGAAATTTCAGTAACATAGTAAGTGACTGCTGGGTGGTCAAGCATAGTGAACTATTACAGATAGACAAACAGACAACTAGTTTATCTTGTTACAAATTTAAACTTACCAGTCAGCATGTACCTTAACCTGTATTGACTGCCTCATACTGTCCCCAAAGAAGCAAGTCCATAAATAAAGGAAATGGGGTGATAGAGGGCATTGAAAACTAGTGATAAAAAGAAAAGTTGTCTTGTGGCTCTGCCTGAGTTTGGGTGTCTTTTTTTGTCTGGAAATGTAGAAAGGTGATTATTCCAAATTGTTTAAAAGTTAATCGGAACAACGTGTTATGTCTAAAAATAGTTCACCCAAAAATGAAACTCTCATTATTCACTTACCCTGATGCCATCCCAGATGTGTATGACTTTCTTTCTTCAGCAGAACACAAATGAAGATTTTTAGAAGAAGATGGATCTCTGTCAGGTCCTTATAATGGAAGTACATGGGTGCCAGCACTTCAACAGTCCAAAAAAGTCATATTTAGGCAGCATAAAAGTAATTCACACGTCTCCAGTCGATCAATGAATGTCTTCTGAAACAAATTGATACGTATGTGTAAAAAATAAACCAATAATTAAAATGTTATCACATTTTTAAAAGCACTTCCTGCCAGCAGATGACACGAAGTGAACAAATGAACAAATGACACCTGAAAGTTTGGCCATTTCAAACTTCATAAGAGCCCTGAATAGAAGAGCCAATTTAAAGTTCAAATGTTTTAATTATTGACTTGTTTCTCACATAAACCTATCGATTAGCTTCAGAAGATATTAAAGGGTAACTAAACCCTAAACCAACTTTTTTTAGTTAATGATCTGTAAGCATGGGGCTTTATTAGTACTGGTCATTGATTCAAGTAATTTTTTTGACATTTGTGTATAAAGTGTTTTAATTCTACAATATATGGTGTAAAAACGTCTGAGTGCTGCCCTCTTCAGGTTGAACGGTGGCTACTGCAGTTGAATTTTCCTATTGGCTGTTGCGGTACTTCGTGACATAAGCGGTGACAGCTGACGTAAGCAGGTTCCAGCTCACCACGCCAGATTCATGTACATGTCGTCTTGCGACCGTGTGAGGAATAATAATAACATAGAGTCTGACAGCAGCTGTCAATTAATCCGTCACTACGAGTCTCAGGTGCACTAATTTTTGGGCAAACAGTTCCTTTACGAAGGAGAGTATTGAAATAATTTATACAAAGTATGCTACATATCTGCAGAGGACATGATCATTCCTAAACATTAATATCCATAAACATGCCACTGACGAATAGTCCTTTGTCACTGTTAACCCTAATGCAGGGATGCCAGGATTTTTTTCACAGGGGGGGCCTGGCAGAGTTCCGTGATCAGTCAGGATTTATGATGGGGAACAGAGAAGCTTGAGCTTAGGTTGAGGACAGGTACATTTTAAGATTGTTCCACAGTGCATTGCTTTACCCATTGAGTAATTACTATTCTGATCAAAGCATAGCATTTAAAAATGTGCATGCTAACATTAACTGCGTTAGCTTGTTCTAGCAAGCACTAGCTAGTAACATTACCTCTACTTGAGGTGTTCAAATTGAGCTTTTATGGTTTGTGTTCAGTTCAGTCAAAGAATTAACTTAAAAGTTATGTGTCAAATGAATGAATTATCTTACTCAGTATTTCAAATTAAGATAATTTGACATGCATGTGTAGTGCAAAATCAAAACCTGAACGTTCTATTAACTTAAACTTGGAAGTGAATTAACTTTTTTAAAAATTATGTTCTGCTAACTTAGGGTTTACATTAGTAAATTCAATCTAAAAAACAAACAAACAAAAAAACCTTCTATAAAAAGTCATCTAATTAAAGCAATTTATTACATCTCAAAGAAACATTCGGTCCTCATATTATACAATATTTTGCACTTCAGTGTGCATGTTCCCATTCCCTTACTCAAAATGAGATATTTACAGAAACAGAATTTACTGTACTAACTACTGTCTAACAAAATTACCTTTTCTGTTTCCTTGCTATTGATAATGAGTTGCTTATATGAGTATAACATAACACATCCAAAGGAATAAAATACAATGAAAGGTTAATTTGTCATCAGTAGCATTCATTTGGAACAATGAATGCTTGGTGTATTTTTTATGTAACGTGGCATCAAAAGCAGGTCAAAGAGAGACTCTGGTCACATTCATTTGGATTCCAATCCTTCACATCTTCCTTAACTTCTGCGCTTTTTTGGTATGAGAGGTGGAGGGGTGTGACGTGGCAATGACTCTGCCAGTTTATCAGGCTTTGGGAGATGAAAACAAAAAATTACATGTTAACCTGCTTAAGATTTATTGCACAGTTATGTTCTGTTGTGGCTGTATATCTTGTAAACTTAGAAAGCTGTTTGTTCTACTATAATAATAGAAGCTTGTCTTCGAACAGAAAATATTGTTTAAAATCTGTTAAGAATGACTGCAGACTTGCCTGTTGCAACTGGAAGATCCAGCTTTGATAATCCTCAGGGTAAACACAGGAGATTAGCAGAGGCTCCATCAGTTCACCTGGAAAACACATGATTACAGATCAGGATTAAGGTTACACCAGTTCAGAAAACACACTAAAGTTGTTTCAAATTGTTATGTGACTTGAATTCTGTTGGTAACTCTTTTTGGCTTTTGGGTTTCAAGTAATGTTTTTAACATGGTGCATTGTCATTTTTTAATTTAATGCTTCAGTTGTACAAAATACAGACAGGAACATTGAACCAGTCTGAGTGTGTTTATAACACAGCTATTTTGTGAAGATGAGTCATAATGATGAGTCTATGACTAGCACGCATCATTTGATTTCTGAGTCTTCACTCACAGATGCAATGTATCCAGATTTGGATTTCTTAGGGTTAATGAATTCCCAGTACATCCCAAAGCCAACAAACACTGGACAGCTGATTTGAGACAAAATACCCCCAAAAGTGATGCATTATCCATAATGCTGTTTCCTGGGTGCTCATTAAGAGTCATAGTGACTTCTCAGAGTCACAGAGCACACCAGCACAGATATGGGCATTAACAGAATCGAAACCATTAACATAGAAATGCTATTTGTGATGTAGAAATACATTTCGATGATGGCAAAACAACACTAGCCCCACATAATGACTCTGCCCCTATACAAAGGCTCAGATTCACAAGCCACTTCATTGTTAAAAGACTCCTGATCTTGTTGTTTTGGAAGCTGGATTTGGGGCTCCAGCTCTATATGCAGAACTGTGGGAAGCACTTTTGCAATTTCCCATACAACAGAATCTTTTATACAGGATTCAGCAGCGCTAGGCATATAACATTTTCTCTCACAAAATCTAGCCTAATTCTTCAGCCAGTGCTATTTGTGGTGTGTGTGGTACACCGTGAATTTAGGAAGTAGTGGATTCCCAAATTGAATTGCTTATGCTTTCAATCTTTCAATGCGGGAACTTGGAAATTAAAGGAATAGTTGACCCAAAATTGTGGAGAATGGAGAGTGATTTGAAATGGCAAGTTCAAAAAGTTCAAGGGGGGTTATGGCAAATAAGTTTTCCATAGCTATTAAAATGTATGTTCTGTATGTTATTTTGCATTAAGTTAATTATTTTATGTTTTATGACAGGTGCATTTTTGTGATAAACGATAATACACTACAGAATATGAGAGTGATACACTGGTTGAGGGAGACACATACCTTTGAGTTCAAATTTCAGTCTGCCAGGCAGTGCAGATTTTTCAAAGGCTTTAATGCTCTTCAGTGGCAGACGACCCTTTCATAGAAAATCATGATATAAAATAGTTAGTGCTGTGATGTTTCTGCAAAATGCATACATAGTACTTTAATAATTTTTTATTTATCGGTGATTGTCTTAAAAAGTAGACTCACAATCATATTGAGGTGAATGATGAGGTTATTCATGGTCATTGTCCGAAGATGTCACAAAGTGCATTTGATAAAGGAATGTTACCCACTCTTTTCTTTTAAAGGAACAGCTTGTAAAAATGCACTGTCAGCACTTTCAGTTAGTTCATAGCAGCTGAACTGACTTTTAGATCAAATGGAATTCACCATTCTTATTAATTGAGTTTTCCAAAACATTTTCTATGGCTCACTGTAGCAGACCTCTAGAGCTCATTCTTTGTCAGCAATATCAGCTTACCTCATATTTTACTCGTACGCGTTGACAGTCAACAGACAGAATGAGAAGGTCAAATGGAAAGAGCACAAGCAAGCGTTCCTGAGGTCCCTGCAAAACCCGGTCCTGTTGTTTAAAAGAAGAAACTGTTTGCACTTGTGGCATAATATTGATTACCACAAAAAAAAAAAATTCAACTCATTCTCTCCTTTTCTTAAAAAAAGAAGAAACAAAAATGTAGGTTACAGTGAGGCATTTACAATGAAAGTGAATGGGGACAATATTTTATAATTTTATAAAAGCACTTAAAGTAATTCTTATGATAAAATGTGTGCATTATCTGAGCTGTAAAGTTATTTAAATATTTTTTTTACTGTCATTTAATGGTTTTAGGGATGTGACCTGTGAGCATACGTTGCTGATGTGTACCAGTGAAAGGTATTTTGGATAGCCCATGTGCTGAATTGGCGTCCCCTCCCATTGCAAGATGGGAGACCGCAGTAAATATCTTTTAAGCTCCTCCCTTTTCCAGCTCTCATCACATGGCACCTAGAATAGTGACAAAAAATGCCACTCTTTTTTTTTAAATATTTTTAGTGAGGAAACTTAAGAAATACATTTGTATACACTTGCTATTAGTTCTGTTTTACTTTTTAAGATTTTTCTTCTTTTCTTTTTTTTTTTTTGCTGTTTCTCTGGGCAACTATAATCAGCGTTCACCATTTAGCAAAATGTTGGAGAAAGTTATTACATTTTATGAGTCCTGTATAAAATCTGGAATAAAATATACCAAATATGAGAGAGTACTATGGCGGGGGCTCAGTTGCCTCAGGCATTTGTATCTCCTGTCTTCAATGTTCTCCATCCAGGCTTTTAATTCAGCAGCACTTGCACAGATGAAGATCTTTGAGTCCACCATAGTACCTAGAGAATATCATAAATCAATGTACTACTATCAAAAATATTTGGTGACTTTATGTTCAGGTTCAATTTAACCAACATGGTTTCATTTTTAGAGGGCTGAAATAGATGTATAAGATGAAGTAAGATACTCACCGCTAATCTCAAAAGTATGTGGAGAACTGAGGTTCTGTTGAGAGATCAGACGCACCTCAATGGCCGAGAGAGGAAGAATGCCCTGTCACGAGACAAACTGATATGTCAGCACGCGGAAATGAGAGCTCAGAGTGAAATTCATGCTATTAAACATTCCTTACACTCTTACCTCATAAATAAAATCATGATTAGAGCTGTCCAAAGCAAGGATTAACAGATGGAAGGAAAATAAAACCAGATATCGTTCACTCATAGCCTGTAGATAGAATTAATCATACATCCAAGTTATAGTTAACCAAAGCTTTCGACATATACTGTACATTATATGGCCAATAGTATTTGGACACCCCCTTCTAATTAACAGATTTTTTTTAGATACACCCATTACTAATAGGTAGCTGTGCAATGTATAAAACCTCACTCCCCTGGCCTCAAGAGGCACACTAGTGACTAATGCTAGAGGTTGAGCATTTAGCCTCCTTGTTAGCGTGCCCGCCTTCCATGCCGGAGACGCCAGGTCAGGTCCGGTTTCACGTGCATCCAGCAGTCTCCTCTCAATTTATGCCCATGTTTTTTAAATGAAATGTTTGAGAAGTACATATGGGTGTGGTATATGGGTGTCCACTGTTCAAATATTTTTGCCCATGTAGAGTGTAATTGGGGACAGTAGTAAATGTACTATGCTGTGTCCATGTGAAGCAATATATTTTGAGAGACTTTGGTGAATTGTTACCTTTGTGTATCCACTGTGTAAATACACAGAAGATGAGTGGATAATGTCTCCATAGGTGTGTGGATCCTGCCCTTCCCATTCTCTGATTGGTTGAGTGTACAGCCTATGATGGAGCTCCTCTTTCGTCCATCCCCAAAGCACTGTCTGAGAAGCAGCATTGACATCACATACTCTACTTGTAATATTAAGATAAATGTCTAATTTGAACAACAAACACACCGGTGAAGCTTGCCAAGCAGACCTACTTTTGAATTGGGGCGCTGTTTCAGCTCCCTTGCAGAGAAAGGATCTGGGTCCTTCCATAAGACACAGATGCAGAGATGAAGATAAAGTTGACATATATTATTGTATTCAGTGTAGATATTGCAATCATCTACATTTGAGTCAATCAAACATGATACATGTTGCAGCCATTAGCATTTCATAAAATATTTTTGCCAAATGCACTTCAGAACTATTGTGATAGGAGTTAGTTCAGCTACATCCACACTAATCCATTTTCAGTTTGTTAACATCAACGTTTTCTGAAGTAAAAACATAGCTATGCCATTCCCACTTCCTGTTTACTGGTTTACCTCTTTCTTAAGGTGCCCGACAGAGGGGCAGCGACTGGGACCTTCATGTGTGCCATTTTGTGTGGAATTTTGGAGCCTACTTTCAGCAAGACTCCATAGCCTGAAACAGCATATGGTCAAAATCTGTAAAATCCTCTTTTGTCCAGCACAATTCAGAATTTAATTAAATCCAATAAAATTTGCAGCGCTTTGCAATTTACATTTAAGCCACACTTAAAAATGTTTGAATATCCTTTTGCATTATTTAAAAAATATCAAACAAAGTAGCACATACACACTTTTCAGGCAAAACTTTAAAAAAAAAATAAAAAAAAGTTTGCATAGCATCTTTTGTTTTTAGATTTTGCATTGAAATGTACTGAATTTATTGAAAAGTTTATGAAATTTAAATACCCCTCAAACATTTTAGTTTTGGGCCACTGTTTGATCAAGTTGGCAGGAGCATTATTTCAGTCATGGTTGTTCTTTACAAAAAGCTTGTTATAAGCAGTTATTATGCATATGACTGTTCTTGCACTTTGAACTTAAGCTTGCAATAAAATAAAATGTCAGCCCTCTTCTTTGTTTCCAAAAATCAATCTGTATGTGTAGACAGGTCTAAAAGTTGCATTAAGACATTGCCTTTCTGATGTTATACTGTAATTTAAGTTAAGCTTCAGCTTACACCTCCCAAATGTTTCCTGTTTAATGCAGACCCCCAAAGTCCCTCTGTTCTTTCTCCATCTACCCACCCTTCAAGTTGGATGAGTGCCTAGACATAAGCAGCTTATTGTGGTTTGTAAATGACAGGCAGACGCGCACCATCTGACCATCTATGGGGTCATTGCTTTTGTGTATACTTCACCAAGTATTTTTCAAGACCATTTCCAATATGATATGTGATCTATCTTTTTTATTACTCTAAACAGACTGTTTTCACCCTTGTGCATTTTACTCTAGTGAGTATGTGTATTACAGTTTTTCTCATTCGCTTTGGCTCAATTCCCAAATGAGAATTATTTTTTCAAAACAATAAGTTCAAATATGTGAACAATTAGTTTCTTGTTCACACCAGATTTGAATTTCTTATTCATTTAAGCAAATTGCACATGTTTTGGCTCATGTGTGCGAAAGTAAGTGCAATTGTCATAACTAAATACAATTTGAACAATAACTAAATGCACACGATTTGCTGATCAAAACAGATGATTTGATTCTCAGTGAATTTGTCATTCTCTTCACAACTTCTAAACATTCTTTCATCGTGTAAGCCATCACATGCAAAATTGTCCATTCAGTTATCAAAATCTGCCAGACATACATGCATATTCCATAAATAGCTATGACATGGAATCTTTGTGATGTCTCCTAAATCTCTGGCCAGACCAACAAGAGCGACAGGATGTCCACCAAGAAGATGTGAACTTGTAGTGTTACATACTGTGAGGAGGTACAATTTATTGCTTTTTATAGAACTACTTCATTTTTGGTTTTTGCATGGATGCCATTTCGTGGCAATTTTATGTCAACTATATATGATATGTAAATGTGAATTTTCTGTTTACATGTAACACATTGCTACAAAAATAAATGTAATGTATACATACAAAAATGCACATTCTTTTTCTGTATACTACAGTATTGTACAGTATTGACTTGTCCTAGTAAACTTTTTAAAAGAAAAACTTTGCATTTTGGTGGCATTGGCCAATTTACTGACACAATAACTAGGGTTTGAAGCATGAATTAAATATTTTGGGTGAGTTACTACATTTTGCAGACATGCAGTAGAGTAGTGATGTCCCATAAAACAGTTGTGACAAATGCACTTACAGTTTAGAGAATGTTAAGGCGACTGAGAAAAACTAATACTTTTCCAACAGATGTGTTTATTTCTGCAGATTGGCTATTGTCTGATCCCTGTTCCTCTTTTAGTTTGGGCATATAAAGCATATGAGCTCTGATTAACTCCCACTCTAATCCCTACAGTCTCCTAATGAGAGGATTGAGGCTTCCAGCCTGGAGTTAGACACTAGACTACTCAAATACTCTTCACTCCTTTAATTGGCTATACTAGCTGCATTAGTTCTGCCTCATTTGGTGTACGAGAGGCTCTAATGAGATCTGTAGAAGTAAGTCTGCTGCTCATTCATGGTAAACACTATCTTTGTGAGAAGGATAAAACAACTCAAACTTACACAGTAAGCTCAAAAAGTTCCATCTCAACGAATACATTTACACATTTGGCAGACACATCCAAAATGACTTAGGCCATGTTCACAAAGTCAGAGTTTGGGATGGATTACTGCATTTATTTACAAGTGTGCAGGATTCTCAAAATTACATTTTTATACAAAAGCTTACAGTAGTGGCTTGACCTGTCTACAATAACCGAAGTCAAGCCCGTTTTCTAACACCTGTATCCATAGAGATGGTGACTTAAGGTAATTAAAAGATTGTAAGTTCCATAATGCCGGAAAGTTCTATCAGAGTTTATGTGACGTTAGTCAATAGACAAGTCCAAATGAGGTACGAGTTTATCTGTTAAGTATAAATTAACCGACAGTGGCTTTGAATGCTTTTTAACCAAGTGTAGAGAACAGCATTTAAGTTGTGCCCACACGATGCACATCTCTGGTCACGGTGGAGGACAGTCTTTATGAGTTAAAGGTTTCATGAAAAGGTATGCAAAAAAATTCCTACTCCCTGAAAGATTTTAATGAAATAAGTATCTCACCTGTCTCTGTGACAGGACTAGACTCTGTAAACAGCAAACAAAAATGTGTCAACAGGCCGCGGTCAGAGATGCTTTCTGCCTGTCAATCATTTTGCGTGTTCTCATAGTATTGTAGTTGCAGCAATTTATTAAGGCTTAACGCCATTTTTATGTCATGTTGCTCATCACCCCAACAGTTTCCAGTTGAGGGTGATATTTTGGTGCTGTTGTTTTTGACAACTGTTCAGTAACAGTCTCGATAAAGCTCATTTGGTGCTCTGGAGTGTGGGGTTTTGGAAAGAGGTGCGTAGGGATGCAAAGGGAGTGGGTCGCTTTTGCCGGCAAAATCCAAATTATGCGTGCTCCCGAAAGCCTTGCCTCAGACACTAGTTTCTCTTCCACTATTCAACAGCGTCAACAGACAGTCTGCAACACTAGGTAACATTATCTTAGAGATGTAATCCAGCAAATATCCAGCTCCCTACACAAACTCAGAGTAAGCCAAAAAAACAAAAACAAAAAAACAATTATTTATCTACTGAATTCCCATCTGGCTAAGCGGGAACGTGATTGTGGTCGAGCAAAAACTAGAGTGAACATCGGCAGGGCATATGATTCCTGGAGGGACATTCGTTCGGTTTTGGGGATCAAAACCGACCCAGAATTGGCATTCTTATTATTAGACAGGTAAGCTTACATAACCGCAATGCACGTGAAATATAGTGCCATAAGGATTGATCTGTGTAATTTTAGCTAACTTGATTTTGCCTGCTAACACTGACGAATTGCAAGCTAACTTGCTTCGTAACTTTCAATTAATTTCAAGGATCTTCTCTTTATACTAAAAGTCAAGTTAATGTCAATGTTAATCTGTAATTATTCAGCAAGGTAAACCACAATAATGCATTAAATGAATGCTAGACAATGTTCAAGATAATGCAAAAAGCTCCATTCATTAGTGTAATGTAAATTGGTTATACAGAAAATATATACAATCTGTTATTATAAAACAATAGCGCTGAAAGCCGAAATAGTATAAATGCAGTCAATGTATCATGCAAAGGAAAGTGATTACTTCAAACTACAGTCTTGCATAGTCAGACCTATATCCACTCTTTGTTTTAGCCCTGTTCCAGCACTGGAGTCAAATATAATATGCAGTCACAAAGTTTGTAGTAAAATAATCATTACTGTTTAATTTAAGTTATGCTACCTCATCTGTCAGAATGATGTCGGTGAATCACTTTCAGCCTCTTTGTACGTAACATCATTGTTTTGGTCGATGCTCGCTCGTGTCTCTATGGAGTATGTGCGTGAGCAGGAGCAACAGGTAGCTGGCTGCAGTTCACTTAATGGCCACAGGTGTCATTAATAACAAGGGTTTCTGAATCTTACATACTGCACCTTTAAGTGTTAGTTGAAGTGAATTCAGGCTCAACTTGTGCAGTTGTTGGCTAAGTTAATGACATCAGTGTAACTAATCTCAGGCCATCTCTTCATGTCATCTCCCCACTCGGATGAGGCACTGTCAAAGACGGTCATCTCAACTCAGTAAAGTATTAGCGCTATGGAGTTTGGTAATTTACTATGCTAAAGATCACATTATCCACTAAAAACAAAGGGCAATGCAAGTGAAAACAATGGAGATGGAAATCAAAAACAAGAAGAAAAAAAAGGTTTGTCACACTTGCAAATAACTGTGTGTGCACGTTGTGGTATTTAGCACTCTAAAACAGGACAGACAAATGTATTTTGCTGCTGCGTGAACGTGGCCTAAGTGTGTTCAAGTTATGCATTTTTCAGGTGTTCCCAGCTCTGTGCTCTACCAGTGAAACTACCGAAACAACCCATTTTAAAAATTGGCAGAATTCATGGAAAATTATATTGATAAATGTGTCCATATGGAAACCTCTCTAGAAATCACTTACTGGCTGAAACTGAAACTTTCATATAGCAACGCTCTGTAAAAAACATCCCCAAAATATTCTAAAAGATTTCCAGCAACCTCAAAATTCAACTGTTAATATTAACTGTTTAGTTTTGTATAACATCATGGACTGCTGCTTTTATTTTAGCACCAACATAATTATGCCTAATATGGCTACTCTTTACTACTCTCTGTGGTTTTGAAGTTATCAAACATTTTCTAACACTGAAAGGAGGATGTACTATTACTATGTTTATTCTGTTTGATCATGATTATATATTAACTGCCTATTTAAAGTAACAGTCATGGTTGTGGTCAAATTCTTACCCTGCATTGTTGATTTCCATGAGTTCAATCTCATCAGGCCCCACTTCATCTATTCCTGTGTGTCTCTGTGTCACACTGCAGCATCCCATACCTCCAGAACACTCTCGTCTCTCCACCTCACCTCTCCCTTCCACTGCTCGTTCAGTCTCCCACACACGACCCCAATGGCTTCTCCTCTAAACTACACGCTGAGGGCCATCTGCCCCTGAGCTGCATTCATACCCCCCACAGCCCACACCCCAAAAGCCACTGGGGTATAAGCAGGGTGCAAGAGTGGCAAGGATGCACAGAAGCTTGAATTGTATGAGTGAAGTTTGATCTAAGGTCTATCCGAACTGTCTTTGTTTGCAGTTAAAGCAATTGGACAAAAGCAAAGTTGAGTACAAGAAACAAGACCAAGACGAGTGTATGAAACTATCAAGCACAGCAGTCACTCTAGACACATATGCTGCACTACTTCTTCCTGTTAGTATGAGTGGTGACGCAGCAACGGCCAATGCAACTTCCTTACTTCACTCTTGTAGTTTCATCTCTGAGTAAGATATGCAAAGCTTGAAAAAAGAAAGGGTTTGTTACAACTGTATGTATTAAGCATGGGGGATGCAGAGCACCATTGATGAAACAAATCCCTCTTAAGATGATAACGCTTCATGAAGCCAGAACACAAAAGTATGCACAAAGCAGTCATAACAACAAACCACAGCTGAAGCTGAGATGTGTTGCGCTGTGTGTTTATTGGCGGTTAGGAGTGTGTCAGTGTGTAGAGGAGTAATTGTGTTTGTTTTGTCACATTTGGCACAGATGGAGGAAGAAGGAGGGCTTTGTGGTTGCATTTCCAACACCGCAGACACAAAGAGTGTATGCTGCTTTAAACCTTGTTCTAATCAAAGACAATATTATGAACTAACCTTCTAACAGAGAAAGATTTAATTATATGATAATGAATTTAAACACTTACTATTTACAATGGCCTAAAATATAAAAAATGTGTAAAATATAAAAAAAAAAATGTATTTTTTATTTCAGTTAAAAAGAGCTCTCGCGCTCCCTCCTCTTTCCCGCACTTACACACACACATACGCTCACACACTTGCACACATACACACACACGCACACACACACACAAACGCTTGCCCTCGCACACACACAACCTTCTTACTCATATGCCAAAAAGTAGCACATCTTACAGTATGTACTTATCAGTACACACTACAATGGGTCCGCAGATGGCCGTCTCGGTGTGGAACTCTCTTTTGTTTGTTTGTGCTGTGTTTAGTTATCTTTTTCTAGTCAGTTTTTCCAGGCACGAACTGCTGAACATTCGGCAGCACATACCTGATAATCTTTTCCCGGTTTTTGAATATTCAGACGTTTTACTGGACATCTTAGTCAGAGGCGCAGCTGTGTTGTTAAAACTCGCTACGAAACACAGGCAAGGGAGACGAGCTGATGCGCTGGTTAAACTCCGTCAGCGTGGCATTCGAACAGCACTGCCGAGCATTCATCTTGCAAATCTCCACTCTCTTCCTAACAAAACGGATGAACTACATCTCCTCACACATACTAATAAGGACTTCTCAAACTCTGCTGCACTGTGCTTCACAGAATCCTGGCTGAGTGAGGCCATTCCAGACAGCGCATTACATCTGCCGGGCTTTCAGCTGTTCAGAGCAGATCGCATTGCGGAGTTAACGGGGAAAACAAGAGGCGGTGGAACATGCTTTTACATCAACGAAATTTGGTGTACAGATGTAACAACGTTAAAGAGGATGTGCTGTCCTAATTTGGAAGCGCTCTTTATTAACTGTAAGCTGTTCTACTCGCCACGGGAGTTTTCCGCATTTATTCTGGTGTGTGTGTACATTCTTCCAAACGCGTCTGGGAACATAGCACTGCAACAGCTGGCTGATCAAAAACAGACACAGAACAACAATACCCAGACTCAGTTATTATTATTCTTAGGAACTTTAGCAAAGCAAATCTCACACGTGAACTGCCCAAATACAAACAGCACATTACATGCCCCACCAGAGACAGGAATATACTGGATCACTGCTACACATCAATAAAGGATGCATATCGCTCTGTCCCACTTGCAGCTTTGGGACTCTCTGATCACTGTCTGGTTCATCTTCTTCTGACCTACAGGCAGAAATTAAAATCAACAAGCCAGTATGAAGGACTGTTAAGAGTTGGACCAATGAAGCAGAGCTGGAACTACAAGCCTGTTTCGATTGCACTGATTGGAGTGTTTTTGAAGCTGCAGCTACAGATCTTACCGAGCTCACAGATACTGTTTCATCATACATCAGTTTCTGTGAGGACATGTGCATCCCTACTAGGACATTTTTATCATTCAACAATGATAAACCATGGTTTACAGGGAAACTCAGACAGCTTTGTCATGCCAAAGAGGATGCTTACAGGGGTAGGGATAAAGTATTGTACAATCAGGCCAGGAACACACTGAATAAGGTATAATAAATCAGAGTGGCTAAAAGAAGTTACTCTGAGAAGCTGAAAAACAAGTTTTCAGCTCACGACCCTGCATCAGTGTGGAGTGGCCTAAAACAACTTACCAATTACAGGACTCCTACCCCCAACCCTGTGGTGGACCAACGACTGGCTGACGACCTGAATGTGTTCTACTGCAGATTTGAAAGGCCCAATCTCACACCCCACAAGCACCAGCGTGCCTTTGATCCTGTGCTAACAAACTGGCCCCCATCTTCACTCAGATCATCAATAGATCACTGGAGCAGTGTGAAGTCCCATGCTGCTTCAAACGCTCAATTATTATCCCTGTCCCTAAGAATCCATAAATTACAAATCTTAATGACTACCTGTCAGACCTGTCGCCCTGACGTCTGTGGTCATGAAGTCATTTGAGAGACTGGTGTTGGCCCACATGAGGGACATCACTGGTCCCTTTATAGGTCCCCTTCAATTTGCTTATCGAGCGAACAGGTCTGTGGAGGATGTAGTCAGTATGGGATTGCATCTTGTCCTGCAACATCTGGACAGACAGGGGACATATGCAAGGATCCTTTTTGTGGAATTCAGCTCAGCTTTCAACACCATCGTCCCAGCTATTCTCCGGACTAAGTTAAACCAACTCCTTGTTCCCATGTCTATCTGTCAGTGGATTACCAGTTTTCTGATGGACAGGCAGCAGCTTGTGAGACAGAGAAAATTCACTTCCTGTACCATCAGCACTGGTTCCCCCCAGGGATGTGTGCTCTCCCCACTACTCTTCTCCCTCTACAACAATGACTGCACCACCGAGCTCCTTCTGTCAAGCTCCTGAAGTTTGCAGACGACACCACTGTCATCGGCCTCATCCGAGATGATGATGAGTCTGCATACAGAAAGGAGGTTGAACAGCTGGCTCACTGGTGCATTCATAACAATCTGGTGCTGAACACGCTCAATAGGTGGAGATGATTGTGGACGTTAGGAGGAACACCCCAACATTGTCTCCCCCTCACCATTCTAAACAGCACTGTGGCAGCAGTGGAGTCATTCAGGTTCCTGGGCACTGCCATCTCACAGGATGAAGTGGGAGACACACATTGACTCCATTATGAAAAAGGCCCAGCAGAGGTTGTACTTCCTTCACCAGCTGTGGAAGTTCAACCTGCCACAGGTGCTGCTGATACAGTTCTACTCAGCAGTCATTGAGTCTGTCCTCTGCACTTCAATATCTGTCTGGTTTGGTGCAGCTATGAAATCGGACATCGGAAGACTACAGAGGACAGTTAGGACTGATGAGAGGTTTATTGGTTGCCCCCTGCCCCCCCACCCCTTTCAAGAACTATACACCTCATGAGGAAAAAGGCAAAAATTATGTGCAATACACAGTTAAAGTCTATTTATATTATCTAACATATCCACTTCTGCCATTACATACATTGCACTACATAATATATTGTATTTTTGTTCTTCATATAACAGATTTTTATTAGATTTGCACTACGTGTGCGTATGTGGGTTTGTATGTAGGTGTGTGACTGAGTGTATGTACGTTTATGTATAATTATTTATTTTCATTATCTGCTGTTTTTGTATTGTTTTTGTATTTTTGTCACCAAGACAAATTCCTTGTATGTGCAAGCATACTTGGCAATAAAGCTGATTCTGATTCTGATCTCCACTGCTAGTTCTAACATGACGTTTTTGCATTAGCAACAAAGGCTTGAGCTGTATGAAAGCTATATACATTTGATCAATACAACAGTTTCTATATTATATGAAATATCTGTGGGAAACACCCTCGCGCTCCCACTCTCTCACACACACACTCCCACACTCCTGGACAAACGTTATACACGTAATACCAAGTTTACACTACACAAATTTAGTCCCAATTTTCACTTACCGACAGTTTTGTGGAGATTGCCGTCAATAGCCCAAAATCATAGGCAAATCAGAGCTCGCTCCCATGAGAGACGAACACAATGTATGAATTATCAAAGATGCAATCTGAAGAATCTCCGATGCGTTGTCAATGTCAGCAAGATATCTAGCATGTTAAATATCTGGACCTGTTTGCGATTCCAAATCGCGCACTGTGAAATGTGGTTTGACTGAATACAACTGCAGCGTTGACCTACAGCCAATGAGAGAGCAAGAAATGGGGCACGGGAAGGTTCAGTGGGACGAGTCCTGATATACCTGCAACAGAACATCAACTAGCATGGCTACGAAGAAATGGAGGAAAAATTGGCTGGAGCACCAGTGTTTTATTAGATGTTACATCTGAAATTGCCAATTCTCTTGGACAGTCAGGTAAGCAAATAGGTAGATTTTTCAGTAGGAGGTATTTTTCATATTGTAACCAATAAAATATATGATGCCTGTACACATTATGTAAAGGTGATTAAAAACATAAACATTATATTCTGAAATGCATAACATATGATCAAGCATTTGTTTTCGTATCTCGTATCACTTCTAGCGTGTACTCTTCTGTGAAACGTAATTTGGAGTCCAGGCAGGGTCGTCAGGGATTCGTTAATAGTGAAATGTCTTGTAATGTGTTCACCCCTGTTGCTGATTCCTCATGTAATTTGAAAATTCTATGCCTTCCTTGACAAGACAGACAGTTGTGTAATATAAACAGTACCACAATCTGACGTCTTTGAAATTTGTGTAGTGTGTAGGCATAATGCACACACTTAAGCCCCAAATACTCGTGAGAGAAAACAAAGTAATCAGTGTGACAGACTGGAAATAAGTCTGACAGTGAAAGACAAACTTAAGGTAAAAAAAAATTATAATTAGACACTCCAAATTAATTTGTATTGTTATATTATAATAATATTTTTTTTATTTGAATTTTAATTTAAGTTCAGTGTCTTCAAGGTGCCTGTAGGTGGTGTATTACACTAGAATGATGGGGAAGTTATGTTCTGGCAAAAGGTCGATGCAATTAAAGAAAGCGTCTCGGGTTACATGTGTAACCCTTGTTCTCTGAAAAAAGCGGAACGAGATGCTGCGCTGCTAAGCGCTTCGGGGAACAACCCTAGCTGTGAACCGAGCTGAATAATGTGTGAAACACGTCAATGAACATTGACCGGAATTTATAGCCTCAGCTGATGTAATCATTAGATGCACCTGCGGCCAGGCTATAAATGGATACGTCACCAGGTGTCGTCAGATACTTCTTTTTGAAGAGCAGTCCTGGGACGTCCCAGTGCGGCAAAGCAGGGGAGCATCTCGTTCCGCTTTTTTCATGGAACAAGGGTTACACATGTAACCCGAGATGTTCCCTTTACAAAAAGCTTCACTACGATGCTGTGCTGCTAAGCGCTACGGGGAACGCAATACCCACGCCGCCGCACTTGGGGCTGTCCGGACCCCTACGGTTGTGCAGTGTACTCACAAAAACGCGAGAGGTCTCAGACATGAGCTTGAGATGTCGACTCAAGGGCATAAGAGCCTGGAGTAGCATAAACATCTAAACCATTCAATTTTGATGAATGTGTGCGGAGAGGACCAGCCTGCCGCATCACAAACTTGTTTAGGCATGGGCTGAGATGTCGACTCAAGGACATAAGTGCCCGGAGTAGCAAAGCATCTAACCCATAAAGTTCGATGAATGTGTGCAAAGAGAACCCTATCGCAACACAAACTTGTCATAAAAACTGATGAATGTGAGCAGAGAGGACCAGCCTGCCGCATCACAAACTTGTTCAGGCATGAGCTGAGATGTCAACTCAAGGGCATAAGAGCCCGGAGTAGCAAAGCATCTAACCCATAAAGTTCAATGAATGTGTGCGAAGAGAACCCTATCGCAACACAAACTTGTCATAAAAACTGATGAATGTGAGCGGAGAGGACCAGCCTGCCGCATCACAAACTTGTTTAGGCATGGGCTGAGATGTCGACTCAAGGACATAAGAGTCCGGAGTAGCAAAGCATCTAACCCATAAAGTTCGATGAATGTGCCGGAGTGCAGAACATCCAAACTAAAAAAGTCCAATGAATGTGTGCAGAGAGGACAACCTGCCGCATCACAAACTTGTTTAGGCATGGGCTGAGATGTCGACTCAAGGACATAAGAGTCCAGAGTAGCAAAGCATCTAGCCCATAAAGTTCGATGAATGTGTGCGAAGAAAACCCTATCGCAACACAAACTTGTCATAAAAACTGATGAATGTGAGCGGAGAGGACCAGCCTGCCGCATCACAAACTTGTCCAGACATGAGCTTGAGATGTCGACTCAAGGGCATAAGAGCCCGGAGTGGCAAAACATCCAAACTATAAAAATCTAATGAATGTGTGCGGAGAGGACAACCTGCCGCATCACAAACTTGCTGCAGAGGGAGACCTCTAGCCAAGGTTTTAGAGGAGGAGAGCCCTCTGGTAGAGTGCGCCTTAAAACCTACTGGCGAAGCTTGACCACGCGCCTCGTAGGCCCGGGCAATAATGAGGATGCCTCTTTGAGGGCACCCCACCCACCAAGCCGTGGCAAACTGCAGTGGCCACATAGAACCTGGCAGTGGCGAAGCAAGTGCCCGCTGACAGTTCTTGCTACAGAAAATCCAGAACTGAAGCAAACTGGCAGTAAGCTGGTTCTGTAATAAGAACTTTAATAGAAGGAAACGCATGCAGGCGCATTTGTGCTATGTATGCGTTACTACGATCAGCCCCTCCCGAGGGGGGGGGGACTGGGCGACTCGGGGAGAAGTAGAGGAGACATTGCGCTATCAACAGAGGTGAAGAGGTCCTCTTCTACCCAGATCAGTTCCAAGTGGAGGGAGCCCTAGCACTTGAAATGGTCTCGATAATCTCAAGAGAAAACCCTGTGAACTTCATTTGGTACCATTAGGGGCCAGACATGAAAGGTTTGACAATTCGGGCCAAGGATGAGAAGGTCCTCCCTGTTCGGAATCGCCCAAGGCGAGCCGTCGAGGAGAGGAATTAGCTCCGAGAAACATATCCTGTTCGGCCAGCGCGGCGCCATTAATAGGAGGCAAGACCCTTGCTGGTGAACATCGCCAAGACTCCCGGGAGCAGAGAAACCGGGGAAAGAAATTCTGGGTCATGTATGTGTCTTAACGTCCAGACCCAAGGGGGCTGGGTGATTTCAGGGAGAAGTAGAGGAGACATTGCGCTATTCATAGAGGCGAAGAGGTCCTCTTCTGCCCTAAGATCTCACCCAAACTTGTTCCAAGTGGAAAAAGCCCGGCATTTAAAAAGGTCTCGATAACCTCAGGAGAAAGCCCTGTGTCCCTCAGTTGGTACCCTTAGGGGCCAAACATGAAAGATTCCACAATTCGGGGCAGGGATGAAATATTGCCCTGTGCCTGAGATAGAAGATCCTTCCTGTTCGGAATCAGCCAAGGCGAGCAGTCGAGGGAAGAGATTAGCTGGAGAACCAAGCCCTGTTCGGCCAGCGCGGTGCTATCAGTAAGAGGCAAAAACCCTTGCTGGTGACAGGAGCTTACCCTGTGCCCTAAGGAGAATCCGATGTGTCAGAAATACAGCTGACAAGAACGTGGGTCTCCTTGATGATTTATGTAAGAGGCTACCGCTGTATTGTCCACCCGCACAAAGACATGGCAGCCTCAGGAAGAGGTATTTCAGGGCCAGAAATACAGCCATCAACCCGAGACAGTGACTGTGACAACCGAGCTGACGACCCTCCTATCCCCTTAAGCTGGACGACCACTTAAGGCCGCTACCCCGCCCGTCAGGGAGGCGTCTGTCGTTAGCAGTCTGCGACAACAAGATGCACCTAGAGTGGGACCCAAGGCAGAAAACCGGGGTCTGAACCACATAGAAAGGAAACGAAGCCTGAGGCGCGTAACCCTTTTTAGCCTAGGGGTTTTGGCCCTTGGAAAAAATCCCCTGGCTTTTGGCCACAACAAAAACGGTCTCATGAGCAGAAGGTCCAGAGGGATCACCGTGGACGCGGTCGCCCTGAGACCTGGAAATCGTTAATACTGATAACAGTGCAACCTTGTCCTAGCCTGACTTTGCTCAGAGTGATCTGAATGGACTCAATCCTAGCGGGAGACAGTTGTGCCCGCATTGTGATTGAACTCCATACGATGCCCCGATAGACAGTGTTCTGAGTGGGAGAGAGGACGCTTTTCTTGGCGTTGAGCCTCAACCCCAGAGAAACAGATGAGCTAAGACGATGTCCCTGTGCTGAACTGCCAGTTCCTGGAACTGCGCTAGGATCAGCCAGTCGTCTACATAATTCAGAATGCAGATGCCCCGGAGACGCAAGGAGCCAGCGCTACATCATGCATTGTGAATGTGCGGGTAAATAGGGCTAGGCTGAGTGAAAGAACCTGACCCTGGAAGACTTCGCCCCCGGAAGTGAACCTCAGGATGTTGTGGCAGAACTTCTAAATGAAGTATAGAAGTGCGTCATAAGATCGATGGTGACCAGCCAAACGAGTTGTAGGGCTTGAGACACAACCGTCTTTACAGGCATCATCTTGGACTTGAACACCCACGGGTAGTTCAAGCTTTAAGATCTAAGCCAGATGCCACCCCTCACCCTCCATGGGAAACGGGAAGTATTTAGTGTAATAACCTAACTCTCTCTCTGGAAGGGGAACACATACCATGGCCCCTTAAACCAGGAGATTGAGTTTTTTTGTTTTTACATAAAAAGAAATCCGGTTCACAGTAGTGAGAACACGCCGTTGACACACGGAAAAGCGGCGAGTGAATTAAATCCTGACGCCCTTATAAGACCCACAGAAAAGAATATATCCGGCAGAAGTTTCCACGCTGCCAGGATCTCTGAGATGGGTATTATATTTTAACACTTCCTTTTGAGGGGTTGTCAAGTGTTTCGCGTCCTGAATAAAATGCAGGAACAGCGAAAACACCCAATTTTGACGGAGCCTCTGCAACCCGAAACACCAAGAGGTGGCGGGAATGGAGGGGCTTCGAGGGGGTACCGGGAGGGGTGAAGTGAAGCACGCGCCCCGTCCCGAGGGGAGCTACCCCCTAATCTAGGCGCAAGACCGTCAGGGTTTTCTCTTACTAGAATTTATAGTCCTGAGGTCTTGCTTCGGGGGCTGGCGAGGGCGGCGAGACTGTCCCCAATCCCTGGGAGGAGGAGCACGACTCGCCACGCTTTGCTTTTGAGCCTCCCTTCAGTCAGGACCAAGGCGGGTCTGAGGCTTGCTTGTCAAGCGCAGAACCCACACTCAGGTCGTCCAGGAGGTCAGCCTGGTACGCCTGTAAAACAGCATAGTGTGCAGAGCAGCACCAGCCTGACCTGCTGCTTGATAAGCCCTTCCCACTTAAGTGGAGGTTGTCCTACAAGGCTTTGAGGGGAGAGAGGGCTTCTTAAGTGACGATGCCGAGCCCGGCGAGAGATAGCCCGCAAGCGTCTCTTCGACCGGCGGCATCACTGAATACCCCCGTGCCTCAGCACCCACGAGAGTCGAATATAATGACGTCGAGGGTATGTGAACACGGGAAGAAAATATATATATATTTAAAAAATTTTTTTTTTTTTAGGGGTTCTCCATGAGCGAAACAGCTCTTCATGGAGGTTATCAAAGAAGGGGAGGGACCAATGAGGTGTTCCCTTTCTTAGACTGGAAGATAAAATCTATCCCCTAATTTGGAGCGTTTGGGGGTCTCTTTTTCACGTGGCCAGTCCAATCTGGCTACCGCACGAGTAACAACATCGAGTAAATTTTTTATCGCGGACGGAAAGCTCGGAAGCGGGAAGAGAATCGCGATCCACCTCATGATCCGAAGAAGCGTCGGAACACGCTTCGAGATCATGTGAAGGACCAGCTGGGTTTGGGGAGAGAGTGAGAGAAAGGGATCAACCCGTCTCTTGCTCCTCAGCCAAATCCATGCAAGAGCCCCACGAACAATCTTTTTTTTTCGTGAGTGCTGACTCCCGGAAGCAATATATATAATATTTTCTAAACAGAAGAGAAAAGAGAAAAACGTTCACTGCACACTGCCTAACTGATTCTAACTCCTAACAGAGGAAAGAAAGTTTTGACAGGGTTTGTGAAACACACAGAAACAGAATCGCTCTGAAAAAAGAGTTTCTGACGACACCTGGTGACGTATCCATTTATAGCCTGGCCGCAGGTGCATCTAATGATTACATCAGCCAAGGCTATAAATTCCGGTCAGTGTTCATTGACGTGTTGCACACATTATTCAGCTCGGTTCACAGCTAGGGTTGTTCCCCGTAGTGCTTAGCAGCGCAGCATCGTAGTGAAGCTTTTTGTAAAGGGAACACAGAATGCTGCACATGTTAATCTGTGTTGTTTCTCATTATTTTCTACAGGCATGTAAGACAGTTTTATAGACCAATATTCACCAATATTGACATGTGAGAGATTCATAAATGTTCATTGATGATGTATGTCGAGTTTAGAAGTGATTATTGAGTTTTAAAATGATTATATAATTCACAATTCAATCGACGCAAGAATAAACTGAGTTCAAAATGCACTATATTCTTAAAAAATACGATTTAAAACTAAGAGATGTTAAATAATCACATATAGTTCTTGTGTATTTTTGATGGATTGGCATGTTAACGTCTAGGTTACGGATGTAATCTCCGTTCCCTGATGGAGGAAATGAGACATTGTGTCGAAGAAGCGACACTGGGGGTCTCTCTTGAGAGCCTTTCGCATCTCTGACCTATGAGAAAAGGCCAGACAGAATTAGCATGTCCCGCCCCTGGACATACGGGTATAAAGGGAGGGAAATTGTCTGTTTCATTCAGGATTTTTCTGAGGAGCCGACAGTAAGGTTCGGCCGCAACAGTGGCTTGGTTCAGCGACGTGGCCGGGAGGACAAAACGTCTCGTTCCCTCATTTTGTGTTATATTGAGTTAGTGATGCATTTTGCCATGTGGAGGCAGAGCTTAAATGTAAAATGGTGGTCTGCGTTAAGAATCAAATGGGTCAAAAGCAGACATTGAACATGTAGAAGAGTAACATTAATCTGTGAATTGCATGAAGTGAAATTGTTTTGTCATATAGAAATAGTTTTTTTTAAGGCTTTGAACTTGAGTGTATATAAAACATTGTGAATGAGACACAGAACTAGCTAATACATTTATTGAAATTGTAAGATACAATATGTGGAATATATTGCATTGTTGTGGTTACTAACAACAATGCATTTATGTACTGTATTTTGAAGACTGAGTATTTTTAATTGAATGCTGTAATTAATAAAAACCCCAGCAATGTCTTCAGTCAGACCTGTAGAGAAAACTGTTGTTAACAATGACCTGTAGAAGGAAATGTTGTTAAAGTTTTGTACTTGCATGTTACCTGCAAAAGAGAAAAAAAGATTGAAGCAATTAAAGAAAGTGCCAGAACGCTGCAGATGTTAAACTGTGTTGTTTCTCATAACAATTAATAATTATTACTAACTCATCCTCCCATGTTTGAGACCTGTAACATTTTGGGGGCTCGTCCAGGATCATGGTACCACCTGTTAGAGTGATGAAGCATGAAACCAGTGTGAACCTGTGAGTGGAGCTTCAAGGAATGCAGTGAGGGTAACCAGCCTTATGAGTGCAAGCCTTCAGGTTCCAATGGGAGATTGCGTATTCAACTCCTCTCTGTACACTGTCATGGGACATCCATTGGCTGTGACTGACACCTTAATTTTGGAGCAGATCACTAAATCTGTTAATGCAGAAACAGAGACAGAAACTGTTTGGTATGTGTGATGAGGAGGAGAGCGTGGCCTGGCCATGACTATGCACGCCCGGCCCCCAATCGAGCTAAGTATGGTACCACAACTCAAGCTCTTGGCTGTTAGTTCCTCCCAGTCACAAGAGGAGAGTGAGAAAAGTAATGACATGTTCCACAGAAGAGTAGAGGGAGAAGTTAGGGCAAATCGAACTGCTTTAATGGATCTGAATGCTCAAGTTTCTGCTCTCACCAAGAACCTTGAAACCATTCCGCCATTAACAAATGTTAATGTTCCACATAAACCTGATAACAAATGCAGATGTGATGACTGTGTCCAGCTCAAAATCAGGACTGCCAAGCTTTCGCTGTGGCCAGGCAGGCCACAGAGCACTTGGCTGCCTCAAGAAGGGACCTAAGTCAGGAAATGCCAGAGGGTTACTGGTGAGGGACGACCATTGGCCACTCTAAGTTGTCCATCCCATGCTAAAGTAAACTGTGTGCCTACTTAAAACTCTGCAAAGTCAACTCTGACAAAGAGTAAACAGCACAAATGTTGAGCAGCCCAACTGATTGGCAGAAAATGCATGCTGTCCTGCTGGATAAATGTAGTTCCTACAGAAATGCTGTTGGACACAGAGGCTCAAGTAAGTATTGTTGGAAAGAGGTGGGTCTAAAATGTCCTACAGAATGTTCCCATAAACCCTATAGAAAGCTTGTTTTCTGACAACTGGCTTCAAATTACTGCTGCCAATGGCTCTGACATCCCATTTGATTGCTGGATAGAAGTAGTCCTTTTTTGTATTTTTTTATCCCCTTTTCTCCCAATTTGGAATGCCCAATTCCCACTACTTAGTAGGTCCTCGTGGTGGCGCGGTTACGCACTTCAATCCAGGTGGCTGAAAACAAGTCTCAGTTACCCCCGCTTCTGAGATCGAATGTGGAGGCTCGTGCTACTCTCCACGATCCACGCACAACTTACCATGTGCCCCACTGAGTGCGCAAACCACTAATCGTGACCATGAGGTGGTTACACCATGTGACTCTACCCTCCCTAGCAACCGGGCCAATTTAGCTGCTTAGGAGACCTGGCTGGAGTTAGTCAGCACACCCTGGATTCGAACTCGTGACTTCAGGGGTGGTAGTCAGCATCAATACTCGTTGAGCTACACAGGCCCCCCCCCGGTAGAAGTGATCTTTGAACTTAGAGGCACTGAATGTGGATGCCTTTCCATTCATTTGCCAATGTTGTAGCTGTAATGGCAGTTCTCTTCTTGGCTTTAATGCCATTGAGGAACTGATCAAAGAAAACATCAACCAACCAAATAGGGCTGCAAACTTGACTGTTCTGCTAAGTGAGGCTATGAATTTAAGTTAGAGTATTGCAAATTACATCGTCTCAGTCATCAATATAACAAATCCAGCTGAGATGCCCTAGAGTTGTGTGGTCAAAGTTGGGAAGAAAGGACTAACAATTGACAGTGGTAACATTTGTGAAGTAAAACACAGAGTAAGATCATTTCCTGAAGGTAGAGTAATTGTATTTGTACCAGTCCTTGAATTCCTACTCCCAGATGGCCTTGAGTTGTTTTCCACAGTTGTTGATGTGCCAAGTGGTGCCTCTAAACTCGTCAAGATTCCTATCCACAATTGCACTCAACATTACATTTATCTTCCTCAGTGAACAGTGTTGGGTACCATTACATCAGTATCTGAAGTCCTTCCAGTCACCCTGAGCTGTGGCATTGAAAGAGGAAATAACCAGAGAAAGAGTGAAGTTTATGTGAATCAGTTGAACGGAGAGAGTAATGGAAGCCAGTTGCCTGCTGAAGCTGTCAAATGACACTCAACTGTCAATTTAGAACATCTGCCTGAAAAGGACAGGAAATTGTCAGGCAAATGCTGTATGAATAATCTGATATCTTCACCCAAGAAGATGGAGACATAGGCTGCATCTAAAGTCTGAAAGTAAAGATAAATCTGAAAGATAACTGTCCAGTTCAGAAATGTTTCAGTTCCATTCCCAAACCACTGTACAAAGAAGTTAAAGAATATATTCAAAACTTTCTTGACTGAGGATGGGTAAAGAAATCGCCATCTTCCTACTCCTCAATGGTTGTCGGAAAAAAGACAGTAGTTTGTGGCTATATGTTAACTTCCGGAAATTAAATCGCAAGACCGTTCCAGATAGACACCCATTACCAAGATTACAAGATTTGCTGGACAGTCTAGGTGGATTCACATGGTTCTGAATTCTTTATCAAGGTAGCGCCTAACATCAAGGCTTTGTGGATGAAGAATCCAGGCACATGACTGCCTTTAGCACTCCTTGGGGTCTCTACAAGTGGGTGCGTTTACCGTTTGGGTTAACTAATACCCCCGCTTCCTTTCAGAGGTGCATGGAGAATGTTCTAGAGGGCATTAGAGATAAATAATGTTCTCCGTACCTTGACCACATTCTCTGCTACTCTAAAACATTCAGAGATCATGTTGATGACCTTAGACAAGTGCTTTTCAGGACGCATGGATGTGGAATCAAACTTCAGCCCAAAAAGTGTGAACTCTTTAAACACCAGATTCGATTCCTTGGTTGGATGGTCTCAGGGGAATGTGTTGAGATTGATCCGAAGTATCTTGAAGCTGTGCTGCAGCTGAAATGGAAAGAACCAAAAATAGTAGTTCTGAGCTATTACAGATCCTTCATTTAAGATTTCTCTCGACTCACTAAGCCACTGTATGAACTCCTGCAGAATCTAGAGGAAGAGTCTTTTACAAAAACAGTAAAAGCAAGTTAAGGTGGACAGAAAGCAAAAAGAGGAACAAAACACAAATGCCATCCAAAACACTTATTCAGTGGACATCCAAACACTAGGCTGTTGTTTCCAGGTTTGATGATATACTGACCAATCCACCAATTCTTGTATACCCTGATTTTAACGTACCATTCGTGTTGCACACCGATGCATCTAACAAGGGCTTATGTGCTATACTTTATCAACAACATGGAGATAAACTTAAAGTCATTGTATTTGGCTCCAGAACCTTGACTCCAGCAGAGCACAGTTACTACTTATATTTGGGCAAACTTTAGTTTTTATCACTCAAGTGGTAGATCTGTGACAAATTCATGGATTATCTGTACTATGCTCCTACATTTAATATGTACACAGACAACAATCTGTTGACATATGTTGTCCAAATTCTACTTCGATATTAAGTATAGACCTGGCAAATTGAATGCTTGTATCTTGTATTGACACTCAGCTTACCGGAAGCAACTAGTCCTTCCTGAAAAGCTGAAACCATTGGTCCTGAAAAACCTGCATGACAAAGTAGGTCATGTGGGTGCTGACAAAGTAACCCACTTAGCACGAGATAGATTTTACTGGCCCTTCATGCTGCAGGAAATAAATGACTACATAACCAAGAAGTATAACTGTATCAAACAGAAACTTCCAAACATTCATGAGAGTGCACCAATGGGTTCAAGCACCACAAGTTCACCTTTTGAATAGGTGTCCATTGATTATCTACATTTGAAACAAAGAAAAAGCAGTTATGAATACATACTGGTACTTGTAGAAAATGTCACGCACTTTGCACAAGCTTACCCAACAAGAAATAAATTTCATCCCACACTTTGGGTACCCAGAGAAACTGCAACACATTCAAGGACATTAATTTGAGAACAATTTGTTCCAAAGATTGCAATAATTAGCTGGAATTTCTCATTCGAGGACTACTCCATACCATCCTCAGAGTAATCCAGTGGAAAGGCTGAATCGTACCTTGTTGCAAATGCCTCACACTTTACAGGAGAAAGAAAAGGCTGATTGGAAAGAACAACTTCCACACATGGTTCATGCATATAATTGCAGCAGACATGAAGCCACTGGATACTCACCTTTCTTTCTGCTGTATGGAAGATCTCCAAATTTGAGAATTGATCTGATGTTTAACCTAATATCAGACAGTAAGACTCAGACTCATCAGACCTTTGCTCAAAAGTGGGTATCAAGAATGCATGAAGCTTACAAGATTGCATCTGACAATAGCAAAAAATCGTCTGCTAAAGGAAAGAATTACTATGACAGAAGTGTGGAAGGAGTTCCTCTTCAACCAGGTGATCAAGTCTAAGTACAAAATATTTCTGAGAGAGGAGGTCCCGGAAAGCTTTGTCCATACTGGGAGAAGTCAGTGCACAGAGTAGTGAAGAGAATCAAAGATGGACCTGTGTACAAAATCCTACCTGAAACTGGTGGCAAGACAATTTGAGTATTACACAGAAACCTCTTATTACCAGTGAATGACTTACCCCTTGGAGACAGCATTCCTAAAGCACCTGTGAAGAGTAGATAAATGAATAAGAGAAAAGTCATTGAGCAGAATGTGGACCAGGATGAAGAGTTTTTGGATGAGGAAGAATGGTACTACCCTTGCTTACCTGAGACGTCAGTAAACGATGACCATCCTAAACCTCCACAAAAGCCTGAGTGAAAAGAGACCTGAGTTAAGAGGATTTGCTAAATAGTTTCATCCTACTAAAACACCAATGTCAGAACCGGTACACGTACAGCAAGATAGGACAGAAGCTGAGTACCAGGTTCAGGGAGAAGTTGAAGTGTTTGGACTAGACCCAGAAGAAATGTCTCTGCCAAGTCAAACATTAACTGTAGGACGATTTACAATATGGGAATGCTGATGGAGATAAGCTAGATCCAGTAAGAAGATCTAAAAGACAAGCAAAGCCGAAATAAATTCTGTCTTACGACATGTTAAATCAACCTTACAGACAAAATCAGATTAACACAGTGCAAATTTATATGATCCCAGGAAATCCAATGACTTTCCAGGTAGTTAATGCAGTACCTTGGTGGCAACCTATACCTATATGGACTTGTTTGATGACTTCCTAAGAGAAGACAGACTTAGTATTGATGCCAGGAGTCGTCAAAAAGAAGGGGAGAGTGTGACAGACTGGAAATAAGTCTAAGAGTGAAAGACAAAGTTAAGGAAAACAAATTTGTCATTCCAAAAAAAGAAATCTGTTTTATTATATAAATCAGAGTATTTAATAAGTGTTCCAGAGTTACATGGATTTAAGTTCAGTGTCTTCAAGTTGTCGGTCGGTGGCGTATAACGTTAGAGTGATGGGGAAGTTATGTTCTTGCAAATGCAATTAAAGAAGGCACCTGTTAAGCTGTGTTGTTTCTCATTATTTTCTACAGGCATGTAAGACAGTTTTATAGACCAATATTCACCAATATTGACATGTGAGAGATCCATAAATGTTCATTGATGATGTATGTTGAGTTTTGAATTGATTATTGAGCATTATATTCTTAAAAATTGAGATGTGAAATAATCACATATAGTTCTTGTGTATTTTTGATGGATTGGCATGTTAAACTCCATTTTGTGTTATATTGAGTTAGTGATGCATTTTGCCATGTGGAGGCAGCGCTTAAATGTAAAATGGTAGTCTGCATTACGAATCAAATGGTTCAAAAGCAGACATTGAACACGTAGAAGAGTAACATTAATCTGTGAATTGCATGAAGTGATATTGTTTTGTCATATCGAAAGAGTTCTTCAAGGCTTTGAACACAGAACACTAGTTTAATACATTTATTGAAATTGTAAGTTACAATATGTGGAATATATTGCATTGTTGTGTTTACTAATAACAATTTATGCACTTATGTACTGTATTTTGAAGACTGAGTATTTTTAATTGAATACTGTAAATAAGAAAAACACCAGCAATGTCTTCAGTCAAACCTGTAGAGAAAACTGTTCATTGACCTGTAGAAGGAAATGTTGTTAAAGTTTTGTACTTGCATGTTACCTGCAAAAGAGAAAAAATTTGAAGCAATTAAAGCGCCAAATAAATACATGCTAATTTGGATTCATATGTTGTTTTTTTCTGACTTTGTGAAAGAAAAGACACAAATTTTCCTGTTTTCTCATTGGAAATTGGTACATTTAAAAATATTACTGTCCTGGACACAAAAGCAAAGTTTGTGGGGGATAATAGCCATTTTCTTTTCAGGCATAAGCAATTAGGAAATAACACTTACTACCCAGGAACAAAAATTGTGTTACATAGTGAAGTTAATGAAATCAAGAATGTTATAATGTAATCAATAAAAGTACCTCATCTAAATACACACATTATAAAATGTACTTTAATCCAAGTAAAACAACAGCCTAGTGTTTGGATGGCATTTGTGTTTTGTTCCCTCTTTTTGCTTTCTGTCCACCTTAACTTGCTTTTACTGTTTTTGTAAAAGATTGTATTTAATCTTAACTATTGTATAGGATTGTTTTTTTTTGTTTGTTTTTTTTTTTGCAGATGGCACTTGGTTTGGTATTTTGTGATATTCTGACATTTTAAAGTGTGAATTAAGTGTCCAAATACACTTTGGGGGCACTATATTTTTTATTTTGAATCACTGCAAAATGTCATGGCAAGTTATGGCAATTTATTGAAATAATGATGAGGAACAGCATTAGTCATAAGCAGTAGCTCAGTCAGATTCAGGTTATTCTGAGCATAATCCCTCATAATAACTTTGAGTTCAGCATTGTGATCTAGAACTATTGCTTAGTTCTTTCTTGATGTCATCTGTCATCTTTTTCATTTTCTCAGGTTCTTTCTTTTCTGTCCACCCAGTCTGGAGGGAGTATAGCTTAGCCAGATGAATCTTGGACATCTTGAGGTGGCAGCTCATGTGCTCCCCTTTGTTTATCTGGTGGCCTTGAGTGCCAAGCCTTTGTGTGGATTTTGAGCCTTTGCTTACTGCTGGTGTAGACAAAGACCCGATAGCACTCATTACCGGTACTGATTGTGGAGGTGCGTTGAGTTTGGAGACCATTGCAGGTGGCTGCCAGGTGCAGTTTCTGAGCCGCAACACTACACGAGCCTGGACAGGCTTGGGGTGGTGTGGTCGAGGTTGATTTGTTTCATTTGATTTGGACGTCAGGTTCTTCTTGGTTATGGCTGCTGCTCCTAAATTATGCTTAGTTGGTGGGCCCGTATTGGCCAAAGTAACATCTGAGAAAACAAGTGTGGCTTGAGTTTCTGTGTTAGCACAAATTTGAGATTTGCTGCCACTATTAGGTAATTTCCCTGTTGAGGATGTTGTTGTTGTTGTTGTTGTTGCTGCTGCTGCTATGGCTTTGTCGGTTTTGTTGGTGTTATTGTGGGTGGAGTTACTCTTTAGTTGGAAGGTCGAGAGGGACCCTGCAGTTTTGTGCTTTTGGATGGTTATGGCCGTAGTCTCACCACTGTACAGCAAAACAAAGTCTCTTTGACTGTTCAGGGGCAGCAGCTTCAGTCCACAGCAAGACTTGTTAAAGATTTCCAAAGTTAGGTCTGAAAAAGCAAGGGTGCCACTTTTTTAAATCTACAGCTTAGTGTTGTCACACCTTATTTTATCATGTACCATGATCACAAACAATTAATTTCCATAGTGCTTACACATATACATGTTTCCTATAAACTAGGAAAAGGGTGTTTTACTTAAAGGTGCTTGAAACAATTTTTTTTTCATGGAAAGGTATGTCACAGTCAACTCTTTCTGCCTGCCAATAATGTTTTTGCATTTTCAAAGTATTGTTGTTGCAGAGAATTATTTAGGCTTAATGCAATTTCTATGCCATGTTGCTCATAGCAGTTGTCAGTTGAGGGCGCTGTTTTGCTGCTGTTTTTGAAAACCACTCCTGCTAGATATCGGTCTCAATAAAGCTCAATAAAATAAATGTATCTTTGGAATGCAGGGTTTTGGAAAGAATGGCATAGCTAATCTAACAGCTCAAATTAAGAATTCTAGAATGGCCAAAATTGCTTACAGCACCTTTAATTTAGAATTAAGTGAAATTTCAAAGTATAAAACACAAACCAAAATGCATTTGTTTGCACAGAAATTACATTAATGTGATTTTAAACTGACAGTACAGTATGTAAAGTATGTATTAGTTAAACATATTTAATGTATTCAGAGATATCTTTTTATTGAATAAATCTAACCAAGGGTCTCAGAGACTGTCCTAGGCACCACATCTTTCAGTACTTCACAGTTAGTATGCAGCGCTGGGTTACAGTTCATCTCTAGCAACCAGACCTGACCAAAACAAGTATATATCACATCACAATCAATCTACATCACAAGTTACAAAGAAACAATAAGTTTTATCAAGTGTTCTTTCCTCTATGACAAGTACAGAACAAACAGAATGCAATGAATTTACAAACTGTAGCAAACATTATCCAGTAGAGGGAACCCTTATCATACCATAAGTGCTCTATTCATTTTTGCCGAAAGGTAGTGTGTAAACATGCCAGAAATTCACATTGATTGTGAAATGCGTGAACATACCTGTGCAAAGCAATGAATTTAAGTGCTAATAGAAGACTTTAAAGGTGCTGATACTGCTGTATGTGATACATGCTATTCAATCCATGCTGTGCGATATTGTCACTGGTTGTTACGTGTGAATCTATAGTGATCCGGTAACCTGGAGACCAATATCTCTCTGGCCTGGGGAAAGTGTGTTTACGCTGACAAATGGGTTGCCAGGCAACTGCTTGGCAAGGATTTAATTTAGGATGCTCCATAGAGAGACAAATGGCCTCTGAACATCAGGTTTACAGAGAACCATTCCAGCATAAGAAAACTGTATCACAATTGTCTTGAAAAAACTAAGGAGATTACAGAGCAGATAAATTCTTTGATTGTAATACACATTTAATTCAGTGTATAGTTCTAATACTAATCTCCTGTGTCTGGCTCTGTAAACCCTGCCAGGTTATCACACACACACACACACACACACACACACACATGCACATATCAATAAAGGAGTAATCAATTATTTTTGTGTGCATGTGTCTCACCTTGAAATCCTCATCAATCAAGAAGTCACAGCCGATTAGGTCAAAGTAACCAAGTTTGCAGTCCAGCTTAGATTTGACAGACTGAAAGCACTGCATAATAATGTGCTGCATTCTTTTCTGCAACAGCACAATTTTAGGGCATAGTTTAATTTCTGAAAACCACAATCAAATATTAATTTACTGTTTAACATGTATTATTAGTCTGTCAAAATTACTATTTTGTGTCTAACAAACACACAACTGTACTCAAAATAAAGCAAGTTTGTAAGACTTTGCTATTCAGTCTTCATCTTTCTCCATTAATGTATGGGAAGAGCTTCCCTTTTACATTCCATACATATGAGACTATTGTTACTATGACAACAGTGCATCCTTTGCAAGTAATTTAAATAAATCTACATGCAGAAACTGCTAAATGACATGTAGATCCCACTAAGTCCTTTAGACAGATTAAGGTCACAGTTACTGTCGTAACCTCCATTCCCTGAGGGAGGGAACGAGACGTTGTGTCGAATGAAGTGACACAAGGGGTCTTCCTTGGGAGCTTCGCATACCTCTGAACTTGAGAAATGGCCAACGAGAAATTGGCAGACAGAATTTGCATGTCCTGCCCCCGGACATACGGGTATAAAGAGAAGCGGGTGTGCGTCTGTCAGTCAGATTTTTGCACTGAGTAGCCGAGAATAAGATATGGCCGTTTACAGTGGTAGGACTAGTGTAGTGGCAGAAGGGACACAACGTCTCTTTCCCTTGTTCCCATTCCAACGTTGTGTCGAATGAAGTGACACAAGGGGTCCCATTCAAAAGCGGCATGCACTAGACCGTGTTACGTGAACTGCTGACACAGGTGCAAGCAGGCTGCTGCGTGCTAGAAGCAACTGTATTGGCTGCATGTAACCCTCCCCATCGCCCCCAAAAAAGATGTCACCCCTGAGGGAGCAAGCATGGGGGCAAGCCCGGCAGCCGCAGCCTTTTCTCTCTCTATGTTTCTCGCATAGAGTGTGAAGTGGCTGGGGCTATCTTAGCACTATGAAATGCGTCGGGGAAGGTGGTCTTTCCCGATCCTATTCTTTCAGGGGGAAAAGACCCTGAGGAGGCCACATCCTGCCCAGACTAGGGGGCGGTAACATGTGGCAAATACACCACGTGAGTTGTGAAGCCGTACGTGGGAGCGGCACGGTGGTAAGTCCTGCCTGATGAGGGAGGAGCTCTACAAGCATGGCGACCGGGGGCAGTGGGACTATGAAAAAACACAGGATGAAACCGACTCAATCCTGAGATTGTAGAATCTCGCAAAGGTATTGGGTATTGCCCAGCCCGCTGCTCTGCAGATGTCTGCTAGGGAGGTGCCGTTGGCCAGTGCCCACGAGGATGCTACACTTCTCGTAGAGTGTGCTTAACCCACAAGGGGGCTGGCACGACCTGTGTCTGGTAAGCCAGCGAGATGGTGTCAGTGACCCAGTGAGCTAACCTCTGTTTGGAGACGGCATTCCCTTTCCGCCATCCACAAAGCAGACAAAGAGCTGCTCAGAATATCTAAAGCTCTATGTACGGTCCAAATAGATATGCAAAGCACGTATCGGACAAAGCAAAGAAAGAAGGTCCTTCCTCAGGGGGATTTTCCAGTGAGGTGCTGTCACAAGGAGCGTGAGATCCAAGAACCAGGTCCGGATGGGCCAATAAGGAGCCACCAAGGGGACCTGTTCCTCGTCCTCCCTGATCTTGCACAGCCCCAGTGAAGGCTCACTGGGGGAAATGTGTACTTGTGCAGCCCCCAGGGCCAGCTGTGTGCCAACACGTCTGTCCCGAGAGGGGATTCTGTCAGGGAGTACCAGAGCGGGCAGTGAGTGTTGTCCTGGGAGGCAAAGAGATCTACCTGTGCCATGCCGAATCAGCCCCAAATCAGCTGGACCACCTGGGGGTGGAGCCTCCACTCTCCACTGGGCAAAACCTGTCACGACAGTGCGTCCGCCATTGTGTTGCTGTTGCCAGGGATATGAGTGGCGTGCAGCGACCTGAGTCGCCGCTGACTCCAAAGCAGGAGATGTTGGGCGAGTTGTGACATATGACGAGAGCGCACACCGCCTCTGTGATTTATGTACGCTACAGTCGCGGTGTTGTCTGAACAGATCAAGACGTGCTTTACCTGAATCAGTGGAAGAAACCTCCGCAGGGCAAGGAATACATCCAGCAACTCTAGGCAGTTCCTGTCCAGGAGCCAGCGGCAGCGTGCCCGTTGCACACGGTGCCCCAACCCTGTTGAGAGATATCTGTGGTGACCATGACACATCTGGACACCTGTGGATACCGCAATCTGTGGGTACCAAGAAAGGTAATTGAGTATGTGAATGCCCCCTTCCCATAGCGGGGCAAGGGCTGCCTCTGTGACCTTGGTGACCACGCAAGGGGACAGGGACAGGCCGAAGGGGAGGACCTTGTACTGGTATGCCTGGCAGTTAAACGCAAACTGTAGAAAGGTTCGGTGTCGAGGCAAGATGGAGACATGGAAGTACGTGTCCTTCAGGTCTACTGCCGCGAACCAATCTAGCTGTCGAACACAGGTTAGAATCCATCTCTGCATGAGCATTTTGAATGGGAGTTTGTGTAAGGCCCTGTTAAACTTGCAAGTCCAAGATTGGTCACAACCCACAGCCTTTTTCTGGTACGATGAAGTAAGGGTTTTGAAACCCTTCTTCATCTTGGCTGGAGGGACGGGCTCTATTGTGTCCATGAGAAGCAGATTTGTGATATCTGCCCATAAAGTGCTGGCTTTTTCAGCACGTACGGAGGTGGCGCGAATACCGCTGAAACGAGGCAGGAACTGGGTGAACTGAATCACGTAGCCGAGTCGGATGGTCCTGGCCAATCAGCGCAATGGGTTGGACAGCGAAAGCCACGCGTCCAAACTCCATGCAAGGGGCACTAGAGGGATGTTCGGTTTTGATGTACCGGGTGGGGCTTTGCGGCGGGGGGGAGCAGGTAATAGCGCTTCGGGAGGCAGAAGAGCGCCCCGAGGCTTGAGTGCTGAGAAAAGACTCAAAGCACTTACCTTGCTCCACGCACCCGGCAGGGGGAGGGTTAGAGACTGAGGAAGAGGTCCTGGAAAGGCGTCTTCGGAACTCATCAGCGCTGGCCTGCCGGGGCTGAGCAGTCGTGGGTCTGGAGACAAGGTGACTGTGTCCGGGGAGCCGGGACTGTAGGATTTTGGAGCCAGGGTGCTGTGAGAACAGCCGCTGCTAGATGACCCAGGGAGTGAGGAAATTGCTCTTTTATTGAGAATGTGGGTACTGCAGCCCGAAGGCGGTGCGGCAAATGAAAATAACGAGGATTCTCCTCCCAGCCCTCCACCGGGGGGGTGGAGTGGTCTTGGTATCAGCCCGGAGCAAACGTCTGACTGCCTGGATCACCCGTCTCAGGAGCGCCTAGGAGCTTTCCTGTTCCTGGAAGGGGTCCTGGAGAAGGGGGGCGTGGAGAGCTGGGCCCGCTGGGGCTGAGAGCTGGGCCCACTTTGAGACAGAGCTGCCTATTGGTTGACCACAGGTGGACACCCGGCGGGCATGATTTGAGAGATCTGAAGTGGCATTCACCTTCAGGAAGGAGAGCCGCGACCGCAATGCTACCATGGTCATGTTCTCGCAGTGAGTGCATAAACCATCCACAAACACCGCCTCAGTGTGATCACTGCCCAGGCACACGAGGCAACGTCTGTGGCTGTCGGTTTTGGAGAGATATCGACCGCATCCAGGAACCACAGAGGTAGAAGGGCATCTTGAAAAAGACGCATCCTGAAAAGGCGTTCAATGTCTGTTTATTGCTCTTTTATGAGTGAAACTCAAAATCGTTTAGGAGGGGAAAACACTCTTTTAGGCAGTGAAAGCACCGTCGAAGTGCCCAGGGGTGTGGACTGCACAGCGTGCAGAGAGAGTGAACGCCAGCTGTAAATGCGCCATAGGATCCAATAGCAGTGCTTCTTGCCAGTAGAGGTGAGTGGAACAGTGGTGAACTGAGCTTGCTGTTGCACAACTGCTTGGCTCCGAAGAAATCTGACTGACAGACACACGCCCGCTTCCCTTTATACCCGTATGTGGGACATGCAAATTCTGTCTGCCAAATTCTCATTGGCCTTTTCTCAAGTTCAGAGGTACGTGAGGCTCCCAAGGAAGACCCCTTGTGTCACTTCATTCGACACAAGGTCGAGTGAGTGACAGAAGGCGGACAGATAAATTTAGTAATACATTTTATAATTTCCACTGAGTACACTGACTGAGCACTTTATTGGGAACTCTATGGTCCTAATAAAGTGGCCGGCATGGTCTTCTACTGTTATAGCCCATCTACCTCAAGGTTCGATATGTTGTGCATTCTGAGATACTATTCTGCTCACCACAATTGCTCAAAGCGGTTATCCGAATACTGGAGCCGGTACTCGAATCAGTGTGGCCATTCTCCACTGACTTCTCTCATCAATAAGGTGTTTCCATCTGCAGAATTGCCCGCTCACTGAATATTTTTTGTTTTTGGCACCATTTGGAGTAAACTCGAGAGACTGTTGTGCTTGAAAATCAGCTTGAGATCAGCAGTAACAGAAATACTCAAACCAGTCCATCTGGCACCAACAATCATGCCATGGTCGAAATCACTGAGATAAATTTTTCCCCACTCTGATGGTATATTTGAACTTTAACTGAAGCTCCTGACTCGTTTCTGCATGATTTTATGCATTGCACAGGTTTGGCTGGTTAAATAATTGCATGAAGAAGTAGGTGTACAGGTGTTCCTAATAAAGTGCTCAGTGAATGTATATCATATTAAAACTGCCCTAGGCCACCAACCTCCCTGGATTATGGAAATTCGCTATTCCTCTTTGAAGTTTGAAAAATTACACAACTCACTGCAAAAGGACCCAGAGCCCAGTCTTTGGGTAGACCCTTTGGCACCATATACATTTCATTAATATACGTATTGAGTTGCTCCATGGACCAAACTGTCTCCTCTTTTAGTAGACTGTAGAGAGGGTTCTTCTTCTGCATGTACTGAAACATACAAAGTAGAAGTCATACTATGTGATAGTATTTTACAGCCTATAAATAAACAATATAAACAATAAAGATATTAAAATGCATATTATCTTACTTGATTGGTCAAGTGGCCCGTGAGATTGTCGGAGTTGGGGTCATAAAGGTTACATGTCAATCGGACGTAACCATGGCGAAAAAACACCATGTATGGCGAGGTGCAAGCAATTAGAAAGTATGACCGCACATCAAATTTCCTGCCGGTTAGTAGCAATGGGTTCTCGATGTACCTTTAAATGATAAAAAAAAGAAAATAAAAAGTTAAGCATTCCAGTATTGGTTTTTACTTGCAATTAACCTGAATATTTACCCAAATGAGTGTTTAGGCTTGCTATACAGTATTTACATTTATGCATTTTGGCAGACGCTTTTATCCAAAGCAACTTACAGTGCACTTATTACAGGGACAGTGATAAGCAACCTGGAGTTAAGTGCCTTGCTCAAGGGCCCAACAGTGGCATCTTGGTGGTGCTGAGGCTTGAACCCCCAACCTTCTGGTCAGTAACCCTGAGCCTCAACCACTGAGCCACCACTGCCCCATGCTGTTTAAAAAACTAAAAAACTAATAGTATAAAAAATAATTATTAAATAAGTGTTCCCTGATTTGACATCACTGTCTGTCTGCAGAGAAGATGTACTGTAACTTTATCCATGGCACAGCATTTTGGAATTGTGACTGATTTTTGAATGACATATTTGTGGAAACTGGCCATGAATTGTGGCATAATTATACAAGACTGAATCACAAAATGATTACAGGCATGTTGCCTTCTGAAATTGTTGATTTTTTTACCCACTGTTGAACAACCCGGGCCTGTGGCATGCTGAAAGTTGACTTTCTGTCAGACTGCTGCTCTATTGTGTTTTGCAGTCTTTCTCTGAATCCTGTAATGTCTTCTGGTGTCCGTAGCAGGAAAATGCCACGACCCTGGTTAAGTCCTGTTGGCTTGCAGATCCACAAGCTGGTTTTATCATTGCATACTCCTAAAACCCACATTCACAAGTTCACATTTTCATATAATCCTTTAGTAAGATAAAGGTAGGCTAAAAGTTTTTGCAACCTAGTCTCACAGAATGAACAACATTTTTGCAAACTGACTTTTACATGCCAAATTCTTCATTTCGCTGCAGTTTCCAGGTGAAATAAACACAAGAGCAGGGTTGGGAGGATTACTTTTAAAATGTACTGTTTTCCACTACAGGTTACAGAATACATGCTGTAAAATGTAATTTGTAACACATTCAGTTAGATTACTCAAGGTTAGTAATGTAATCTAAATATTTTGGATTACTCCTGCACTGGTATATTTTTTCATTTGTATTGACTATAAAAATCTGCCAGTACAGTAATTTACAAAATACACATGTTAAAATATATTCTTAAATATCTTCAATATCCTAAATATCTTATGCAGTGTTGCTTCTAAAACAAAATAAATCATATTTAATGATGTTTAAATATTTTTACAGAAAAACAATACAAAAATTCTCATAAACATTAAGAATTTTGCCCTAATATCAAAGGTCTTACTAGAGAGAAAAAAACATTATGATCTAACGTGGATTTTCTTGATAAAACAATATGATCGTTCCTGCTTTTAGCATAAAACTATATGTTCACATGACAATTTACACAAGGTTTATTTCTATTTCTGCAGTACCAAACGTCTCTATATTCTTGTATGAATGTAACGCATCTTAAGAAAGTATTCACCGCTGTTTAAAAGCTTTTTGAATTGTATCATTTATATGGATAAAATTAAACAAAAGACAATAAAATGCAGTCATCTCTTCATCAATCAAAATACTTTTTAAATGTAACTGTATTCTGATTACCAACAATTTAAGTTGTAACTGTAGTGGAATACAGTTACAAATATTTTGTATTTTAAATATGTAATCCTGTTGTATGTATTCTGTTACTCCCCAACCCTGCACAAGAGGCGATACAGCCAGTACTTGAAGTGGGGCAGTATGCAATACCTGCACTTCTAAAATTTTGTACCGGCAGTTTTTCTTTCATACCACTACTCATCAGAATCTCTCGGTATGATGTAATGTCTTTATTTAATGTAAGTCAGTGATATAATGCAGCCCGCCACTTTTAACTGACCTTTTATCTGACCAAATGATAAAATTGTAGTAAACATCCGAACGCTAAACTCAGTGGTGAGTTTAACAACACTCAACATGTGCAACAGCATCGGTGCGCGTTAAGCGATCCTTGGTCCAGTGCCGGAGGAGCGCACGTGCTTAAGCTTGTCTGGACATAATTCATTTTCATTCTTCTCTAAAACATGTTTATGTGGCTGTTTATGACTTTATAAAACATATTAATTTTACTATTTTACTATTAAAACATATACTATTACTCACACATTACTATGATATGATATCGAAACACTTTTACTGTAACGTGTCATTTGAAAAACGATACATTTTAATGCTTGTATTTCAAAACCGCCTACACACTTATTCCAATGTAATTATCTTTTGTGTGGTAGCTCACCTAATAGAGTGCTAGACTTTGGACTTGGAGTAGGCCTACTGTGGCTCAAGCCCTTACAAATATTCACCTGAAAAACCTTGTCTAATTACTGTACTATTTATCACGCGTTTTTAGCTGCGATTATTTTCAATGTATGGAACTTTTAATTAAACATGATAAAACATAAAATGCACCACATTAATGTTTTTCATAGCCAGTCTGCTCACTTTTCCTCTTACCGTTAAAAAATGCCTCTCTCTCGTCTTTCATATCCATGCGGAAGGTGACAGGAAAATATTCCTCCATTTTCATCCTCCTGCAACTTGTAAACAAATTCCGGTAACACTTTATAATAACAGTACATAATTAATCATGAATAAACATCTGAATTAAGAGCTAATTCTGCATAAACTAATGATGAGTTAAGGAATGGACTAATTGGGAACTAATGAAGAGCTAACATTAACTACAACATGACTCATATGAATTCATGAATTCATCACTCAATTCACTCGTCATCCAGACCCTAGAAATAGGAAGGTTGTCTTTATGTTTATGGATTTTTGTTACATATATTTCTCAATATCTTTCATTTTTCAATACTAAACCATAATAATGAGCCTTTAAAGTATTAATTTTACAAGCGCGAAGTGAGCCGCAGTGACACCGGCAAAAGCGGTAATGATCCTGAATGTGTTGGAAAACCAACAAGGAGACCGTCTGAACATTTTGTTATTTTATAGAGAGAAATGCACATTATGCCGAGTTTACACAACACGATTTTAAGCCCGATTTTTGCTCGCCTGCAGTTTTGAGGAGATTGCCAACAAAAGCCCGAAATCGTAGGCAAATCAGAGCTTGCTCCCGTGAGAGACAAATTCAACGTATGAATTATCAAAAACGCAATTTGAGAGAAGAGCCGACACCTCACCGATGTCAGCGAGATATCTAGGATGTTAAATATCTTGACCTGTCTGCAATTCCAAATTGTGCAGTGTGCAATATGTTTTGACTGAATACAACTGCAGAGTTGACCCACAGCCAATGAGAGAGCAAGAAACAAAGCACAGGAAGTTTCAGTGGGAGGAATCCTGATTTACCTGCAACAAAACATCAACTAGCATGGCTGCGATATCAATAAAGTCTCATTGGACTGAAGAAATGGAGGAAAAATTTGTGGAACATTGGCAGTTTCATCTGAACTGTACCACAACTGGTGGAGAAAGAGAAGTGTTGGAGAGAAACTGCCAAATCTCTTGGACTGTCAGGTACGCAAATAGGATGATTTTTCAGTAGGAGGTACTTTTTCATATTGTTACCAATAAAATATATGAAAACATACACATCATATTCTGAAATGCATAACATATGATCATGCATTTGTTTTCGTATCACTTTTCGCGTATACTCTGTTGTGAAATGTAATTTGGAGTCCAGGCAGAGTCGTCTAGGATTCGTCAATAGTGAAATGTCTTGTAGTGTGTTCACCCCTGTCGCCGATTCGTCATGCAATTTGAAAACGCTACGACTTCCACGAGAAGACAGACAGTTGTGTAATATGAAAGGTACCACAATCCGATGTCTTTGAAAGTCGTGTAGCGTGTAGGAGGCATTAGGGTTGTGCTGACATATGATGATCTAGGGGATTGACGATTGCCAGAGTGATCGCCAATAGCTGATGCCTTTGACGATGTCAAGACGACATTTGGCTCGTTTTCCCATGTATTCAATTATTATTATTATTATTATTATTATTATTATCAGTCTATTATTATCAAATTAATATTATAAATAATTTGCCTATTGTCATACAGACATGGGCTTGAAGAAACACTTTATTATATTATTAAGAATTGATGACAGAAAAACCATCTATGCGCATGACACGTATGAACGTATTAGCATTAGCACTAAAATTATCATTTTTAGCATTTCCACATCAGGCGATAGAGAGAGACGAAACGCACCTTGTAAATAATTTAACAGTGTCTTGTATGTCTTAACAGGTATGTTTGAATTTCTTTTGAAAATATTTGTATAAGTTTTAAAAGAGATTTTGTTCATTTAATGCATCTTCATTTAAAGATTTTCAGTAAAAAAAAAAATTTCAAATAAGTAGATCTTAAAAAAATCTTAGTCTTTATTTCACTGGTGCATGTGTATTAAATTATTTGTCAATGCAGCATAATTTCATGACTTTACGTGGCGGGGCACATCATTATGAACTCATTATTAACTATGAACTATAATCAACAGATGACTTGTCAATGCAGCATAATGTCATGACTTTACTTGGTGGGGCTCAAAATTATTAACTACCAATGAACTATAATCATCAGATGACTTGTTAACGCAGCATCATGTCATGACTTTACGTGGTGGGGCACATCATTATTAACTCATTATTAAATATGAACTATAATCATCAAATGACTTGTCAGTGCAACATGATGTCATGACTTTATTTGGTGGGGCACAAAATGATTAACTCATTATTAACTACCAATGAACTATAATCAGCAGATGACTTGTTAATGCAGCATCATGGCATGACTTTACTTGGCAGGGCACATCATTATTAACTCATTAACTACCCATGAACTATAATCAATAGATGACTTGATAATGTATCATCATGTCATGACTTTACTTGGGGGGTGCATCATTATTAACTACCCTTGAACTATAATCAACAGATGACTTGTTAATGCAGAATCATGTCATGACTTTACTTGGTGGGGCACATCATTATTTACTACTCATGAATTATAATCAACAGATGACTTGTTAATGCAGAATCATGTCATGACTTTACTTGGTTGGGCACATCATTATAAACTTACTATTAACTACACATGTACTGTGTTTCATCCAAGTTAAATCACATATTGTTTTAGCATCATTTGGTTTGATTGTCATGATGTAAAATCTGAGATGCGGACATAGCCTGCATTTATGGGTAGGACCAAGGTGAGTATGAAGGGAAAGGAATGGAGAATCATACAGAATGGGTTGAGATCAATTAATATAATTAAGAATAATTATTGGTGGCAATCATTAAAGGAAAAGTTCACCAAAAACTGGAACTTCTCATATATTTTACTCACCCTCATATAATTCCAGATGTGTATGACTCCTGCAGAACACAAATATTTTTAGAAGAATATCCCAGCTCTTTAGGTCCATAAAATGGTGAATGGTGACCAAAACTTTTAAGCTCCATAAAGCACATAAATGCAGCAGAAAAGTGATCCATATGACCCCAGTGGTTAAATCCATGTCTTCTGAAGTTGTCCAATTGCTTTTCAGTGAGATCAGACCAAAATATAACTCCTTTTTCACAATAAATTTCCTTGGCCATCATGATTTCACACTTGATTACACTTGCATTGTATGGATCTACTGAGCTGAGATATTCTTCTAAAAATCTCTATTTGTGTTCTGCAGTCAAAAGAAAGTCATACACATCTGAAATGGCGTGAGGGTGAGTTTATGATGGGAGAACTATTCCTTTATGTGCAACATTTAATAAGGACGATCCAAGCAAATTATGCAGAATTATCCTGTGCCATCCAGTGATGTTTGCGGTGAAACTGAAGACATTTAAATGTATATATAGTACTGTGCAAAAGTCTTAGGCACATAGTACAAAAGCATTTGTCTTAAGATGGTTATTTATATCTTCAGCTTTAGTGTGTCAATGAGAAATATAAATGTTAGTCTCCGAAACATTACTTTTGCAAATAGAAAATATTAGAATAGAAGGACAGGGAGCCCTGCAACAGATGTCATGGCACCCACAAAGCCCCTTACTGAACATTGTGTCAGTCTGAGATTACATAAAGAGAAAAAAGCAATTGAGACAGCTTAGATAGATTGTTGCAAATTTTTGGAACATCCTATCTGCCAACAACCAAGAAAAACTGTGTCCAGGTGTACCTAGGAGAATTGGTGCTGTTTTAAAGGCAAAGGTGGTCACACCGAATACTGATTTTGCTTTTTTATGTTTACTTGACTTTGTATGACATTAAGTGATAAATGAAAACTATTTATGTCATTATTTTTGAAGACATCCTCACTATGCAACATTTTTCACAAGTGCCCAAAACTTTTGCACAGTACTGTATATGTATTTTTTTGATAATAACGTCCATAGTAAATTATGCACATTTAATTCAAGGTTGAAGTACTTCTCATTATTTCTTATAAAGACTGTTTGATTTAGTTTATTAATTGTTAATTAATGCATTAACTATCAAACATGTACCAACATGTAATTAAAGTGACCGTTATTAATGCATGAATTCATATGACGCATGTTGTAGTTAATGTAAGATCTTCATTAGTTCCTGATTAGTCAATTTCTTAACTCATTAATTTATGTGGAATTAACTTTTAATTCTGGTAATAATACATGATTTTACATGTACTGTTATTATAAAGTGTAACCCAAATTCAATAAAAAATGAGAAATTAAATAAGAAAAGATTAATATTTTAGTGGAATTTGTTTTGCATGAACAAAACTAAATCCAACTGTAATAATCTAATCATGCTATCAGATGTTTTTGTTTTTGTATGACCTTGCCGCTTTCATTATCAAAAAACAAACAAACAAAAAAACAGCCAGGTTTTTAACCTGGTTCTACATCCGTAATTGACTTTGCTGCTGACTCTCTCAAACTCCCGTAGGCTGTTTAGAAGGCCAATCTTAGTGGTCAGGACCTTGTTATTGGGTATCTGGTATAGCAACTGTCCACCTGTATTAAAATAAACAGACAAAGTGTAGAAAAGTATTTAATGGATAGTGTGAACTTTAAATAATGCTACATAAATCACCTGCTTTGAAGTTGTAGTAGGTAGCAGGTGATTTCTTTTCACACCACTTCAGCTTGAAGTCCAGCCTTGTCTTATCATATATGCGCTGCCAGCCTCGACTCTCACAATATGAAACAACTCTAAATATCAAATCAGATAAGATAGCTTTGTCATGTTTGGAAGGTTTTTACATTTTTTTGGATAATCGTTAAATGTCAAGGGGTTGTTGTCAGAACAGGCAAATCCCAAAATCACAATTTCGGTAACATTTAACAATAAAGTTCTGGAATGAAAAGAATTCCAGAGTAGACAAGTTGTCATGAACTAACAATGAATATATATTTTTCTCAGAGTTGTTCTCTCATCATTTACTCACCCTCATGCCATCCCAGATGTGTATGACTTTCTTTGTTTGCTGAACACAAATTAAAATGGTTGAAGAATATTTCAGCTCTGTAGATCCTCACAATGATCTTCAGTAGCGATATTATAGGTGTGGGTGAGAAACAGATTGATATTTATGTAATTTTTACTATCAATCTTTCACTTTCACATTCTTCTTTTGTTCAAATTCAAATTCTTTGTACATATCGCCCCCTTCTGGGCAGAAAGGAGAATTTATAGCAAAAAACTGTATCTGTTTCTCACCCACACTCTTCTGAAGACATGGATTAAAAAACTGGGGACTTATGGATTACTTTTATGATGCCTTTATGTGCTTTTTGGAGCTTCAACCCATTAACTTGCATTGTATGGACCTACAGAGCTGAGATATTCTTCTAAAAACATTTTGTGTTTAGTAGAAGAAAGAAAGTCATACACATCTGAGATGCATGAGGGGGTAATAAATGAGAGAATTTTAATTTTTGGGTGAACTGTTCCATTAAGTAGTTAACTTATACAATGTTTCATGTTTTTGTACTATTCTATTTCATTGAATTGATATCTAGTCAGGTTGTGGGCTAGGCCAGTGCAACACAGCAAATATATATTTTTTAAACATTTGCATACATTACATGCTTTTAAACAAAATGGAAAACCCACTTGTAAAATATCCTTTAATCATGAATAGGTCTATCTTAAATTACACCTAAACATCCCATCCCAAAAACCCTAGCCACAGGGTTCTTGTTTACTCACATAGAGGCCCCATTGCTCCCCCCAAAGAAGAAGAAGGGTCCAGTTCCCCGTGGATCTTCAGGACGCTTGTCTCTGTCCCTCTCAACAAATGAGACACTCACTAGTCATTTACACACAAAGAAAAACAAAATCATTGGTGAAATTAACTGTATTATCAAAAATATAGTATTTGAAGCACAGGACTACTGTGTGAATCACATAAAATGTAAAAATGTATATAATCCAGATAGATAATTATCTCATGAGAAAATAGGTATTCTTGTGTGAATAGTGAATTTTACAACAGCATGTGTTGTGGCAGGGCCAGTTCTGAGTTCTGTAGTGGGAGACACCTGATACAACAAGGTGATCAATTATTGTCACCTCCTCTGCCTGACCGTTGAGTACACACCCAGCCAGACTGAACCCTGTATCATGTTGTCTAGTTTGTTTGTTGGCACTGAGCCTCTTCACAGAACAATGAATAAATACAGCAAGGTCTCATGTGCTTTAACTGTCCAGACCATATTTTTAAGAAAAAAGCTAAACTAGAGCATGCTGGAGTACTACGTACAGTACAACATCCATTACTTTTTTCATACTGAGCTAATTATAATTTTTGTGCACTAATCATACCCCTAAACCTAAACTTCACAGACAGATTTTCATTAAAGGAATAGTCTCCCAATTTTTTTTAAACATTCTCTCTTCATTAACTCACCCTCATCCCAGATGTGTATGACTGACTTTCTTCTGCAGAACACAAAGATTGTTAGAAGAATATTTCAGCTCTGTAGGTCCTTTCAATGCATGTAAATGGTGAAAACTTTGAAGCTTTAAAAGGCACATAAAGGCAGCATTAAAGTAATCAGTAAGGTTTCTGGCACTATAATCTCTTGGCACAATAATGATTTCAAGCTCGATAACACTTCCTAGTGCTTGACGCATCAGCAGAGTGCTAGATGGTGCTAGGATGTGTAATCAAGCTTGAAATCATGATCGCCAAGGAAACTGCTGATGTCAAGACATATATTCAAAAAGAAGTAACATTTTGGTCTGTTCTCACCCAAAACCGATTGGATCGCTTCAGAAGACATGGATTAAATCACTGGAGTCGTATGGATTACTTTTATGTTGACTTTATGAGCTTTTTTAGTTTAAAAGTTTTGGTCACTATTCACTTGCATTGTATGGACCAACAGAGCTGAGACTTTTAAAAATCTGTGTTTGTGTTCAGCAAAAGAAAGAGAGTCATACATATCTGGGATGAGAGAATTAAAACATTTTGGGTGAATAATTTCTTTAAGACGTAATTTAGTATGTTAATTGCAAAGCTGTTATCCTTGTGGGAACTGTTTGTTTCAGGTTTTACTTAATTTGTGGAGACCAGCTCGTATGTTTACATAGCTATCTGACCAACTCTTACACATTACTCATAAATACCCGATTCTAATTGATCAATCACAGCATTTAGTGGATTGATATTTCTGATTGCACATAATGATTGCACATCTGGGGATAAAATTATATTTCACCGGTCATCTTTCATACTTCTGATATCATTCTGCGATCCAAGTTAATTAATTAATTTGAACTCAAATAAATATTTCATGTCAATTTATTTAAATGTAAATGAGATTCTGGAGTCTCTGCAGTCTTACTTTTCATATAATAACATTTTTCAACTCAGATCATTATTTCATGTCCATTTTTTTTGCAAGTAGCCATTTAGTCATTAGCGCAAAATAAACCCCGCCATGGTGATACAAGACCCCGGATGTCATCAAACTATAGTAAATCCTCCCATACATACACTTACACACCTGGCAGGGGTCCATCCGCATGTTTCACATGCCCTTTGTGCATCTTCTGAGTGTCTCGCCTTTGCCTCCTTGTCTCACTGTTTTCCACATTCTGCTGTTCATCTCCATTCACATGCAACAGCACAGCCTCAACGTCAGCATTCAATGGTCTGCCCCTCTTCTCTTCTGATTGGTCCTGGTCCTCCATCGTCTGTTGTGTGTTTCTCTGGACATGCTGTCTATCCTTTCTATGTGTGGCACCTGTCTCTTCTCCCTGCTGACTCTCTGATGACATCACTGTCACTCCCCTGGCCTAGACCTGTGAAGAAGGGATTTTTCCACAAGCACTGTTGTAATGAACTGCCCACCAGTGCCCGACTGACCTCTATAGACCCAGCAATCCGAAAAAAGCAACATCAGTTATGCATAGCTGCTTTTCAACTTTCCATTTATTGGGGTCAACAATAACAAATTAATAACAAATTAATTACTTGAGAAAATAACCTTGAATCTGTTGATTTGAGTTGTAATATAATCTTTGTACAAAAAGGTAGCACACCATTTCTCCAAAAATGCTACAATTTATTCTCACCACACTGAATGTAGCAAAGATTGCAACATGCACTTATAAGACCAATAAGATAATATTTATCTAAAGAAAATCATTTTGAAACATGTTTCAGTATGCATAAGCTATTATAAGCTACACTGAATTAAGTGAACAGTTTCTGTTAAACTTACAATGCTGTTTATGGAGATATTCTTCTGTTCCTCTAAGAGTTTCCCTTGATAACATCTAAAGTGTCCATACTTGTAGGTGATATGGCAGTCTAACATTGGTTACTCAGTCCATGCACTTAAGAGACTTTTGGAATATGCAAAGTACTAAACTAACCAGGCCAATGTAAACAACTACTTGTTACCTGGGAAATGGTTGTCTTAGCAACAGCTTCTAATGGTGGATAGAATCTCAGAACAAAAGAAGAATTACTACAGTAAATTATTCCCAGTGTTTCCAACCTACCCTGTGGGTTTAACATCATTCATTATTAATTATCTTACAGATTACCATTTTGGCAGTAATATAAGAATGGATTTTCAACCACAATGAATTGTGTGCATTGATGCTTTTTATCTCTTTTAAGCTATTGTGTGCAATTAAGTGTAAAATCATATTATCCTATGGGAAATTCTATCAAATGTTGCTTGAAACAAAACATCCCCGACCTCACTCATTCTCCCTCTCTAATATTATACTATGACATGATTAATCTTACTTTTAAAATGAAATTAATGTCCCACAAAAAGTCTCAGTAATTTGTTTTAATTGCTTAAATTGTATAGAATCTTACATTAAATTAAACAAGGGCAAACAATCTAAATTTGTTATAATCATATGATGATACTGGTTTGGGGTGGTGCATAAAAGATTGCGTTGTCATTAACATAACACAAAAGGTAAAACATCGAACAAAGGAAAAACCCTCAATAAAGGCTTCACAAATATCTACCCCAAACACACCTGTTTCTATGCAATTACCCACATAAGAAAGATATACGCTAAACAGTCCTTGATAGAACATGCTCTTGTTTACACTCTAATTGTCCGTAAACTATTGTGTTGTATGCTATGAGTCTTACAACAAAGGAGAGAGAGAGAGAGAGAGAGTGAGAGCGAGCACTTTTGTCATTATGTTATGACTAGTTTTTCAGCTTTTGAGTTATTTTTTGTCTTCACTAGTTTATTTGAAATGGTCCTGCAGTGTAACAAATACAATTTAAAAGTACAAATATTTCATCTCTCAATCAATATGAGGTCATAAAACCTGCATGTACAGTCGGCTTATTATTAGAGAAGTAGCAAAATGCTGTGTAAATTAGTTATAGATGAACTTCAGTATGTACTTAAATATCCACTTCAGCCAGCTCACTGTTTGTTCATTCTAAAGAATCTCGTCACTGTTTTACGGGGTGAAAAAATGCTCCAAATGATTCAGTCAATTTGAGAACCCGTTCAGATCATTTGGGGTTTTCATTGAAAATAACCAACTGAAAAGTGTGATTTATTTGCTAATCAGGCATCGCTAGTTCTGATTCTAAACAGAAAACAGGAAATATATTTAAAAAAAAAAAATTTTTTGCAAGTTAACACCGCTTCCTTATGAAATAGTGACTTCCCTGAAGTCTTCCCTTTACATACAGGGTTTGTTAATGTTAAGGCTATTATCTGGCTGACATCTGAGGATTTTGGCATAACTGTGTTTCAGTTGCTATTCGGTAATGTAGGATAAGTTGAGGCAGAGTTCTGGTGCTGCATGCGCCAAAGTGTCTGGCTGTTTTCTGGCTGATATCTGGGGATTCTGGCACAATTGTGGTCCAATTACGGCTGCATGCTGGGTGGACAGGATAAGTGTGCCTGAGCGTTGGTCTTTTTCTGGCTTGGATACGGCTTACATTCGGTAAGTGACTTTTAGGCCATGTTGGACTGTAATTCCATGTGGTATGTGGGCCAAATTCACAGGCAGAATGCAGCCAGATTCAGGCCAAAATATTTTTGCTATTTGGGTTACTGAGTAAAAAAAATAACCAACATTTACTTAATAACTCCCGATTAAATTCCACTCAACACCTGCACAGTTCCGAACAAAAAATGGGCTCGAGACCCGTGTTTTGCCCTAGCAATGCCCAATCACTTGAATGCAGATACATATTTTTCTTTGTAATGTATCTAGGGGTGCTAGTCATTTCCCACATATCCTAAATTTCAGGGTGGCTCACAGACAATGTATAAATGACTGCTCTTCATAACAACTGACTCTGGAAGACACACCCAGACACCAGTGGCAGTTAACTGTAATCCCACTCCTGACAATCGTTGGATATTTTTGCCTTAAACAGGCACCACACAATCCAGTTTCTGCTAGTTTTTTTATTGTTATAAAAGTTATAAAATTCTTCTAGATGTAAAATGGAATAAACAAAATGATGTAATTAAATAACAACAATAACAAGAACAACACTGACACTAGTCAGTAGTAGGCACTAGTAGTACAAATAACGATAAAACTGATTTAGTTATTTTTAATAATTAGTTCATACATATATTTACATGTTCCCAATGTAGTGGCCTCATGTCTTCAAATATGGCTTATGTACATGGCTGGTTTCAGCCACACCTTGCCAGTAGGCTGCAATCTGATAGACACTGTGTACAGAGTGGTGTGCAGGTGGACAAAGAAAACAGGTTTGTTTTACAGCCATGTAACTCACCTGGCTCACCATCTGGTAGAGCGTCTATGTGTTTGAGGGACAGAGCGAGAGACTGTGTAACAGGGAAGACCGTGAGCAAGGTAGCTACATTTTTGGGTACTACGCTTTCTCTCTCTACAACTCAGTCATAAATCAGGAAGTTCTGAACAATACATGGGCATAGAAAACCCAGGACTTACTGCCTATAAATCTCTTTGACAGTTTACTTGGTGACAAAACGAGAACTCTCAGACAATGTTTTTTTTTTTCTCCCACTCACAATAACTTTGTCACCCATTGGAGTGTGAAGGAGTGAAGGTGGGAGGAACAATGTATTTTCATACTTTAACAGTAGGTGAAAGAGAAACGTTATATTGTTGTCATGTCATGCCAACAATAACTTGTTTGTTAGTCATCGCAAAACTTAATTAATTTGGGTATTAGGGAGGGAAATGGGGGGTGACAGGGTTAAGGAGGAGCATTTATGAAAATGGAATGCATTTTTAGGCACATTTACATAAGCATTTACACAGAACTTTCAAGATTCAACTTTAGTCTCCTGAACCATCTAAAACACTTGATTTGAGAATGTGTGGGGAAATAATCATGGAGTTCCCTATCAGTCTGAGTACTACCTATTCACCCCAGAGGTATGTCACAGCCGTTTAAACACGTGTTCATCTCAACAGCCTGTTCCACTTCATTGGCAAACCTAGGTTAAACTCACCCTCTGTTGGCTGGAATCTAGTTTGACAACATCTGAGCATGCACAGACCAGTGCTGGAATTCTCCACAATGCTTCCGGCAATGTGGAATTCTCTTGTAATTTCACACGATGGTAGGCCATCCTGCTGTCTTCAGTTTAATGTACATGTCACTCTGACATTCAGAAACATGTATTTTGTTAGAATTTGTAAAATTTAGCAGGTTTTTCGGTTCGGTTTTCTTCCCATCTCAATGTGTTAGCATTTTCTTGTTTAAATATCTATTATGTGGGGTTTGAATTGCTTCTGAATGCAATTTTATAGAATTGCATTGAAGTGCCTAGTGTAAATGGTCTATTTCAGGCCAGTGCCTAGGGGGTAATGCTTTAGATCTGCTAAAGTCTGTATCTTTGTCAATACAAACACACATAAGAGAACAATGGCAATCTGATGTAGAACTATCTTTTACTGAAAATAAATGTAGCCTAAAACTGAAAAAGAGCATTATCTCTGTTTTTCCTTTTATCCTTTTTTATTATCCTCCCATTCAACAAGGACAAAATTGTCCTTCCTTATCCTGCACACATGAATTTGCACACTGGAGGCAGATACTTGTGCAGATAATAATCAGTGAACAAACTGATTGGATGATGTTCAGGATTGAGAATGATGTAAGGATTTATGCATAGGCAAGTTCAGTGACATTCACGTAATCTTGGTGACATTCACATAATCTCAATAATATTTCCTTTGTTAAAGGTTTAAAATGGGTTAATTAATGTCATTTATAAATGCATTATAAATCACTGAATAATAGAAGAGCAACTTTTATGCAATACCTGTAAAATAGGAGGCCTTTTCACCTTTTTATGCTATGAACTCAACATAAGTTACTTATTAAAATGTATCTTAATGTAAAGTTGACACATATGCAGCATTTATTAAATAGTTGCCAAAATTAGAAGCATATGTATGTGGTTTAATGGAAATCAAGCTTTATTGTATGATATATGCTGTGAGTGGGCAGGAAGACCTGAAAATTATTTTTGCAGAGGACTTCAGGGAACTAGGATAAGGTATGTTGAGACACCACTCTAAAAAGCACCATTCTTTTAACATCAGTATGACAAGGAACAACATAATCACACGGGAAGTTGGCATGTTGTTTCCGAGAGTACCAGTACCCTAGGACAGGCCACATTATGCCGACTCACTGACAAGTGTCATCTCCTATCAGACATTTTTGCATTGGCTTCAGCAAGTTTACCTTCCCTTTTGGGGTAACAGCAAAACGTGTTGCGTCAGCAGCATGGGAGACCCGGATTTGGATTCCGTGTTGAAACCAGGAAGTAATCATATTCGTATAATCAGTGACGAGCGCAATTTGGAGGTTGCATTTTTCCCTCTAAAATTACATTTTTACTCTACTGTTTGAGGTTGATAAAATATGCATTCCTCTTCTCTGTATTACAGCCTGTACAGCTAAAAACTTAAAAACTCGCTCCTCCATGGACATTAGACCCAAAATAGGGAGCTCCCACATGCCCAAACACCCAACAACACTTACCGCTTTGGCACTAGGGGCGGTGTTTCGAGTTTCAGTAAGCACAGACTGATTTTAGTTACAACCTTATTTCTGAAAAATTTGGAACAGTATGAAAAATCCTAATAAAAATAAAAAGGAGTGATTTGTAAGTCATGTTCACCCTTTGCTATATTGAAAGTACTTCAACTAAACATTATATGATGTTTTTCCTTGTGAATTTCATTGTTTTTTGAAAATATACAGTAATATCAAATAAGAGGACTGCAACATGCTCCAAAAAAGTAATTTAAGACTAATACCAATTTGATGAGTTGAAATAACAACGCGATTTAAAACAGGATATGTTAAACAGGTGAGGCAATCATGTCATAGCATATAGGGAGCCAACAGATGCTTCAGCAGATAATCCAGCACTTTGAGAATGATGCTCCCCAAAGACAAATTGAAAGGATTTTGGACATTTCACCCTCTATTTTGATGTTCAAATCTCAATGCTTAAAGGGCAAGATAAATTCCACTTTCTAAACTTAACAAACTTGTGTCTTCAGTGCCCAAATGCCTAATAAGTGTTATTAGAAGAAATGGTGATGTTTCACATTGGTAAACACTTGACTGTCCCAACTTTTTGGAGCATGTTGCAATCATCTGATTTGAAATTACTGGACAATTAAAAAAACAATGAAATTCACAAGAACAAAACATCATATAATGTGTAGTTGTAGTGCTTTCAATATAGCAAAGGGTGAATATAATTTACAAAGCACACCTTTCTGTTTTTATTGGCATTTTTCATACTGTTCCAACTTTTTCAGAATTGGGGTTATACAAAAAAGTCTGAATGTTTCAAAACAAAATGATCTGTAGCAAAATGACATATTCCTTTAATTTAATCTCACTACAAAATTCAGTTTTTGCTGCATTGTGACACAAATCATCAATTATGGCATTTGATGTTTTTTCTAATATGTATGATTACGTGTTTTTTTAAGCATTTATAACATTTGGCTAGTATTGCATGAAAGTCACCATTTTTATTCATGTTGTTATAACCGCATATCAACTACATTAGTTTACATGAACTAACCATGAACAATACTTTATGAATTATTTAATTGTATTAATTTATTAATCTTGGTCAATGTTAATTTTAGTATATACTAATACATTGTTGAAATCAAAAGTTGTATATGTTAACAATAATTAATGCACTATGAATTAACATGAACTTACAATTTCCAATTTTATATTTTATTTAATATTAATAAATGATGTAAAAATATATTGTCTATTGTTATTTCATGATACCTAAAGTGTTAATTGATGTTATTGAATGGAACCTTATTGTAAATGTTACTGATTATTAGTAATCCATGTATAAATGATGTATTAGTCATCAATGAATCCATTTATAAACCCTTAACAAATGGAACATTAATGTAAAGTATTATCACAATGTACCGATAAATAGTTACAAAAAAATTTAACTACAGATATACTTCTAAAATTAATTTGCACTTACATAAGACACTGAGAAAATAATAAAATGACAAAACAATGTCATTGCATTGGGGAAATAACATACAATAGATAGCCTGACAGGAAAGAAAAACCCCAACCCGACCACATTTTCTCCACAATGATTCTACTTCAAAGAGTCTATCACCTGAGCACTTGCCGACAACACAAATCCTGTCTAGTGTATCCCATCCTAAACTATGAATAATAATTATGGACTGCATCCAACAGAATCTCTCCCTGAAGCCACTTATTGTGAGTTTTCCAAAATATTTGCATTAACATCAAAATACTTGAAATTCGTTTGCATGCATGTTGCATTCTTTTGTATGCATCTTTAATATATAGTATCCTATAATATATTAGTATTAATATAATAGTACAGAAGTGCTAAATAAATGGCCATTGTGTTGATTTTGTATCATAACTTGAAAGAATCAAACGAGAGCCATTATTATCATTTTAGATTAGAATTTTAATAAATCATATATTCATTCACAGTAGAATGCAGTAGAGCAAATAAACAAAGGAGTACAAAGGTAAAGGGTGTGCATTTCTTTTACGTATAGTAGTCCTTGCACCTAAGTATGCTAGAGGCCTTATTAGCAGCGTGCTTTCTAGAGCAACACAATGAGCTTCTGGCAGAACAGGGCAAATTGAGGGAGTTAAAAAGGAGCTCTGTTCACATGTAACTGGATCTGCCCTGCTCTGAGGCCAGGCATTCCGGTCGACCCACCAAAGAGTCACATGAACACAATGACCAGGCCAGCAGCAAAGCCAGGACCAGATTTACTGACAGTTATTAACATACACCTTACCTGACTGCTGAAAACATGCCTGACTGACTCAGTATCATCTAAATAAATGCCTCAGACACACTCACTTGAAGTCTGAAGTGCTTTCATTTTTCCTTTAGCTTTCAACACATTACAATTGATATTCATCAGTTTTATTGCTCAATTCAACATATTTGCAAATCTACCACAGCACAGTTAGTTGGAAGGAAGCCAGTCAACATACTGTTACACAGTGAACACTGTGGGCCTTTTCCCATTTGGAATTGAGTTACTATGGCAACATTGGAGGATCATTCTGTAATCAGTAAGTGACAAAATCCTTTTATCATGCCTATTTCTGATCTAGCTTTCATAGTTGCTCTTGAATGTACTGTGTGTATTAATATGCATATGATCTCAACAGTCTCAGCTTCTACAGTGGCACCATTAAGTATTTGAACATTTTATCCAAACTTAAACAAATTTGAGAATGTCTTTACATGATATAACAAAATATCAAACAAGTGGCATTCATTTTAAAAATTATAAAAACACCTTTCAAAGCAAAACTTAACATTTTTATTGCTGATAAAACAATAGATACATTCAACATTGAGACAAAAGTGTTCTGACAATTTCTGGTTATCATACATTAGAGGTGTACTTTGCTAGGACACCTTTGTAAACTTGAAGGGAACTGACTTAATACATCCACACAAAAATACATCCACATTAAATTATTTGCAAAGAAAAATAAAATTATAAAAAATAAAAAAATTCAAATCTGAGAAAAGCATAATTTGTTACCAGATGCTACTTGGTTTATACTCTAGCATATAATGCAATACATATTTTTACATTGCAATTAGTGGCACATTTGTGGCTTAAGTCTCCAAATATTTTTGGGACCCCATGAAACATCTATATAAACTAAGCAATATAAAATAAAGGATACTTTTCTTGCAGGGTTAGTTCAGAAACTCTGACTCATGACACATGGAAGAGAATTTCAAAATATCATCAGTCTTCCAGTGTAGGGTTCACAGTTCCTTATAAAATAATATATGTATACATATATTTATATGGCCAATAAATAACATATGTTTCTATTTTTGTCCAATACTCTAAAGACAGCACTAGGCTATAGTACAGCACTAGAGTAAAAACTGTAAAAATTGTTGGAATTATAGCTCAGGTTTGCATTATAACGACTAAGTTTTGGTGCTTGATAAAATACTTGACTTGATATGAATATCATTTGCATGTGTGAATAGGAAAATTACATCCATGACAGATTTTTTCCTAGTTATTACATCCTTTTACCACATACAGACATTAAAGTCATTCATTCAAGAGGTTCATTTGGAATGCTGTGACAAGAAGACATTGGCGTGTGATAGACGGCATTACCAGACAGTATTAGACACAAATTATTAGATCTAACCATGCCTGGTAAGACGCCCATCAACAGGCCTGACTCTGTGACCACACACTTGCTCACCGATAATGAGGAAATTATGTAAACTGACAGAAAAGGAAAACATACAAAAATGTACAGATACTGTAAAGCACTCTGTTTGGCCTAAGCCATAAAACAGTTTTGTTCAGAACAAACATTTGCAGAGGTTTGAATTCACAGTAAATTGATTAGAGGGGGAAATGAGGGGAAAAGTGAACCTGTTTAGTTTGCAAAAGGCCTAAGGGACATACAACTAAATTACATGGTTTTGTACAGATGGGTAATAAAAACACACAAAAAAGGGGGATGGTGAATGACAAACATGTGTCCACTTTGTACATTTGAGTGACTGAGGAATAAAAAAGTACCCCAGACAAGCAATTATGGGTGTGGTTCAATATTTGCGTTTCAATTCACCCGCCTTAAACAAACATTCAGAGCTTCAGTGACTTTACGACCAATGCGTCGTCCATTCATTATGTTTTAACGTAATAAAAGGAAAGGTAGGACTTCCTGTTCCCTAACCACTGAGTAAAATATAAGGTTTACAATAGTGACAAAGGTCATAATGTTTCAAAATGAAATGCCGTTGTTGTAGCCTAATTTCAAGAGTACTCAATGTAACCAGTATTAGCAGCTGAATTTAGAAATACAAATACGCTTTTCAAAACTCAAACTGTGATGCAGAGGTGACAAAGTGCTATCAAAAACATTCTACTGCTGGATCACGTTTAACATGGATGGATGCCATATTTATTTTCTCTGGGGAAATATATAATCAAGGATAAAAGATGGAGAGGGGAAAAGGGAAGAGGAGCAGTTGAAGATGTCATTATGTCTGTTTTTATCAGGATCGTTACACTGAGCTCATGTGTCAGTTGCAGGATGTGCCACGCAGGTAAAACAAGCTCGTCCAATAACAGCTCATCTGCTATCACAAAAGCTTCACTGAGCATAAGTGGGGGAGGTGACGAGGAAACTTTCAGCAAGTCTGGTTTAACAGTCAACTGACTGGTATTCTTTAACTAAGGCTGGGTGGGGTTCAGACGTCTGAAACAAAAAATGCAACAAGGACATGTATGAAACAAAGCAAAGTGATAAGCTCTATAGCTCAAGTTATTTCTCAGATCAGTTCTAAAGCTTTTTGCCCAGATGGTCCTCTCGCTTCATACAATAATTCATAATTCCAAACATTGTAACTGTTGTTATTCTGTAAAACCTTTTTTTTTTAAATGTTATACAATCTTTTTTCCATCCCTCTAAAATGTCACAATTCTGACATTTCTGTCATTTAAATCGGTTTAATAAACAGTATTTAAATGTAAAGTGGTCGAGAAATTTGCAATGGTAACTGCAGGTTTTAACTTTGGTACCACTTTGATTTCACTTTAAAGTTCGAGGCATCAAACTTTTAATTGAGCATTTTTACAATATAAAGGGCAGTTCACACTGAAAGCACTTTTTCCATTGTTTATTCTTTTATGTAAACATGCGCTAGATGGAAATCTTTGACCATTGCACTGTGTCCAGTTGTTTTTTCAGAGTCTTGAGCAGGAGCTCAACGTTTTTTAGATGGCGTGTCAAAAAAAAGAACGTAAAAATTTACTGCTTTCGTATATACTGTATGTATTGCGCTGTGTCTAGCTTTTTTAGCACAAGAAAACATTCGTATGAACGGCCCCTAATTTAACTCTTAACAATTATACTCTCAAGCTTTGAAAACATATTTTTTTAGGTTAAACCCTAACCCTAACTCCACATGCAAATATTGGTTTCTCATTAATTAAAAACTAAGGACAAAGTATACAAAGGCGTATTCAATGCCAGTGTAGTTTATATTAAGACAACACCATACTGGAGACAGGTATAAGAAAATGCAGAGAGGGAGCCATTATCACTCAGTTTCTGTAGAAACATGGCCTATGCACATTTAGCAAATTGTCAAACAAACGCCTACCCTGATGTGACTCTCTCATCGTAAAGGTGGAAATAAAGACAAAACAAGTGCTGTCAAACACCATAGATGTGATAAGAATAGCTACCATGACAGCAGTACACTCTTTCGCTGTGGACTTCCCTCTCTTCTGTAGTTACCTCACTAATCGATGTGTAATCAAATGTATAATCATAATGTTGGACCAGCTGATAGGTCAGAATGTTCATTTCTAATGAGGGTGAATATGTTATTCTAATAAGGCTGTGAATTATATCTCACTAATCGTGAATGAACATGTAAAGTTCTCCTTGCAGTAATTAGGTCACCCAACAAACATCGTTACCAGACAGTGTTAGAAAACACATACACAATCCAGCACTGTCCGGTAAGATGGGTGCTAAGTGCCAGAGACAAGACCTTTAACGGGGTGAATATTTTGGGGCAAGCTGATCAAAAAAGGTCTGGATCTTCTGATGCGCTCCCTGAAGTTTGTGGACAGCCATCAGCATCATTACCAGGCAGTATTAGAGAGATAATTGAAATCCAATGCTGCCTCGTAAGATGGAGAAGACTACCCAAGTCATTCTTAAAACGTAGCAAGAACTTCAACCATCAAGAGCCATTCAGCATTATATGTTCCTGCTGTTATGTAGCTCAATTGGTAGAACATGGCACTAGCATTGCTAAGGTTGTGGGTTTGATTCCCAGGGATCCACATACTGATGAAATGTATACCCGGAATGCACTGTAAGTTGCTTTTGGATCAAATATAAATAAAACAAATGTAATCCTAATCAAAATTGTTGGAACATAATTTCCACAGTATCTTACACTACCAAACCCTTTTGTGTGCAAAGCCTGATGGTGATCAGTTTCTTTTGAGGATTAGACCACAGAAACTACAATTAGACTCAAATGGGTTTGATAACCATTCTGACTCAGTCAGTCAATGTCCCAAGGAAATACAAAGTGTATGCCAACAAAATAAACTGCTCCTAAAACAGGTAGAGCTAGTATAGCACAGGCAATAGATGGCTTTGTTCCTCTAAAAATGGCAGCTTAGCAAAGCAAGTGAGGCAGAGTGGGCCACTAAGGCAGTTAATAATTGCCCAAACCTGTTCGGACTGGTTTGATTTGACATCACGGCCGAGCTTGGAGGGCTGTTCTTTTTAACAATATAAGGTTGGGGAAAAATATACATTTGACAAAACGGTGCCCCCAACCCAATCCTTTGTTGCTGAATTCGACAAAGTCCTTAAGCGATTTGCCCATCCTCTAGAGAAGACTAAAGAGCACAGTGGGCAACACAAACCTAAAACCCTTTTTGTATCAGTAAGCATGCGAGAAACAGTACTAAAACAAGTGTGGGAAGGGATAACTGATGCTCATGATAGTTCATAGTCTGTTTTGCTGTGTGTAGTGATAACAGCGAGCTGGAATGTTGTTCTGGACTGACCTGCTATCGGATTCTGTATGGGGAAGGTCATTCTACTCACCTCTAGTTTACTTAGTAAAATCTATTCCTCACAAAGAGTGAAACTCTAATCGTACCTGAAAACTGTTCGCATTCTCTAATTAATTTTCTTTTAATATAATGGCCAAATATTCTAATAAAAGAGTAAAATCAACAAAATGAAAAATATGTTCAAGAATTGCTACCATAATTTGTCATTGTAGTTGCACTAAATCAAATAGCTTATTATAACCAATTTCAACATTTTAAAGAGAATAATGGAACGTGATTAAAAATAAAATCATGCTAGTTATTCAAAACACTTTACAAAGTGAAAAAGTGTCAGATGACTGTGGCTAAGAAGTACGATTAGAAATCTTGTGAGAGAATGAGAAAAGAATAAAAGAGGAGAGCATGGGGGGAGCAGACGAGAGAAAGGGAGAGAAAGATAGAAAAAAGAGAGCGCTACAGTGCGAGACCAAACGCAAATGAGAGAGTGCCTGTAACCTTACCGTTGTGAAAGGAACCCTGGTAAAGAACGTAACAAAAAAGCAAGTTAAGGGGAAAAAAGAATAAAATCTCAAATTTCCACCAAGTGCCTGATCAGTCTTCAGCTTCCTCTTGCTCAGTCAGGACTCATGCAATGATAACCCCAAGCAGACCTGCTCTCTCAGACTGCAGCCTCTATTTGGTTAATCATCAGCATTATAAACCAGTGCAGCAGGCCTTCTGAGAAAGAAAGAGAGGAAGAGAAGAAGAGAGCGAGATGAGGAAGAGAATGAGTATTAAAGAGAGCAGTCAGAAGAAGAGAACATGAAAAGTTAAGCACATACTTCATTCAGTTGTTCTGAGCGCTTGCATCTATCGTCACTGCTCTTTGTTGGGAATTTGTTGCCCCTGTTCTGGTATTACCCATCATTTCCCCCTAAACTTCCCTTTTCTCTCACGTTTTGGCTGCATTCAGGTGCGGGTTTTACCTTTCCTGACTGCCTCTGCAAGTTCTCTAGGTTTATAGTGAGGTGTGATCAGGTAACCCTGCCCTCTTTATTGGAATGTGACTCCATGCTGAAATGGACAACCTGAGGGGTAAACTAGGCTTGGCCTTAATCAATAGTTTGTGAAGAACAAAGACAAGGAAACCCTAAACCTTACTTAAAGACGGGCCTTGCTCTGTTGACTCTAAATGTATTTCAGGGATAAATGGATGTGTTGTTTCCTGTTGTGCTGCAATGAACATGTACAGAGAGAAATATAGAATGAATTCAATACATTCTCGTGTGGTTTAATGGGTCAAATCTTCCCTTAGATTATGCAACAATAGATTAATACTTTATAAAAAGTTGGTGTTGCTCAAATGTTCTAGTTTGCTCTCTTCAATGTTGACTTTGAAAATGGAAATGGATGAGGGTCATTTGCATATGGTAATATGTTGTATTTTCCCTTTTTTATCTAGAAATTCCAAAGAACGCATTGTGTACACAATAAAGCTGCAGGATAATTTTTTAAAAGGTATTATAGTATTATTCTGTAATATAATATCTAAATTAAATCTGAAAATTATCAGGTTACTATTGTACAATTCCTTATATATATATATATATATATATATATATATATATATATATATATATATATATATATATATATATATACTGTATATACCAGAGGTGCCCAAACTTTTTCCAGAAATTCAACTTGCTTGAGGGCAGTGGGCTAAAAGTAAACATGGCATATATCAAACTGTATTATTTTAAAGTTAAATATTAATACTAAGTCCTATACTTGCACAATGCATTTCAATATAATTTTTATGTTTGTTGTGCCTCACATTTGTGAATCACTTTGAATAAAATGTCTGCTAAAAATGTAAGCGTCTTTTAAAACATGGTTACTGTCTCTTTAAGAACAGCTCATCACACGGTAGTTCTGTGCAGTTTTGCAGAGTTGAACATTCAATGGCATTACATAATACTATCAAGTAGGATATTGTTTTGTGACAGAAGATATTAAAGATATTTCTTTTCATAGAACTAGGCCTCACATTGTACTGGATTTCACCCAGTATTACCCTTTATAGGGACTGCCAAATGTAATAGGATTATTTAATTAAACAATGCTATTACGGGGTTTAGTCAGAATAATTTGAAGAATTAATTTACTGCATTACTGTTTTTGTCTAGCTGGCAGGGCAGAAAAGGGATTTTTGAGAGTCCTGGTCTGTTCACTTATGTGCTTGTTGTAATGTTGTGCGTTGTTTGGAGTGAATGGAACCGTTGTTTATATTGAAATGCTCCCTCACCTGACTTTATCAAGCCCGCTTCACAGGTGCGCTTCAGTGGTCGCGTTCAAGCGTATGAAATGCTGCACAAATGTATTGTGCACGTTCAAGCCATATTTCATTTCGGATGACGGTACGAACTGTTCCGCGAGTCCACCTTATAAACTGTCATTTATTGACACTGCTTCTGTTCCCGCTCCGTTTTAAACCAATTAGGTTGTGCCTGGCGGTATTGAAGGCACACCTCCAATAATTATATTACTGATTACCTTTGGAGCTGGCCAATCGTAGTGAGGATTTTGGGGTGGCACCTGGGATGGCCAATGGATCGAACTTTCAGACAGCATTTATTTAAAGGTCATTGAAGTATTCATATACATAAAAATGTAAAAAAAAATAAATAAAAAATTTCACTAATAGGATAATCTCTACTTTCAAATAAATTATAGTTTTTGTAATGCAAAAAAAGAAATACATAAATATTGTTTTTTTCCCCCCAAGGCGGGCCACATCAAAGGTCATCACTGGACAACTTTGTCCTGCAGGCCCTTGTTTGGGCATCTCTGGTATATATATATATATATACTGTATTTATAATAATTCTAATAATAATATTGTAATAACATTTTCTAATAAAACTATATTGTATATATGAATGTATCAATCCTGCATGCATGTTTGTAGAATTAAATTACCTCTGAAATCTTCAAAAATGACAAACATTATGCACACCTGTTAATGGAAGTTGTCCTATGATCACACTAAGTATGCAGTGAATGCTGAATAAAATGTCTGTCCTTAAGTACACAAGTTCAATGTGCTGCACTTCCCTGACCTCTCACTTGCGCATGGTAATTAATATGCTATATCCCTCGCTGTACCACAAACACTACAGCAAAAGTGCCACGAGGCTTCATTACCCTACAAACGTGGAGATCTGTTACCTTTCCACATTGTCCCAGAGAGAGCTTAACTATCATAATGATCTGGCTAGGTTATAGAACTATGACAAATGACTCATTATGATTAGGGAAAGAAACAGACTCATTTTCCTCCTCCCCACCAATCAAAACCCTCCACCTCACTGTGCATCCATTGTCCAGCCTGGCCGACATTTTCTTTCCACTGTAGACAAGCTCTTTTAAAATGCATTTATCAGCAAATAATGAAGTGACTAAACAACATAAGCCAAATTTCCTTACTAAACAATATCAAGGCTCTCTCACGCCAGTGCAGTAGTTTGTAATAATCTGCAATATCAAAAAAATAACAATAAAAGACCAGACGGGAGCTTAGTCTGAATAAACAAATCGGCTCTTGTTTGTTTTTCACATCAAAGGCGAAAAAACCATAATCATTGTCTCATTTCCTCTGAAATCATGCCAAAAAGACACGTAAAGACAAGCCTCGCAACTCACAATCAAGTTCTCAACAAGAGAGCAATCGCAAATCTCAAAATGCTTAGCATCAATAGAAAATTTGCTTTCCTAAATATGTAACTAAAATTCTGTGACTTTAATATTCCCAGTATCAAAAGTTTTGCTTTTAAAACTATCAAGTTTAAAGCATTGCTATATTTCTGTTTTTTTTTTTTTTATATATATGCAAAATACACAACACCTTTCTTTATCAACATTACCTTGCTGTAGGCCTTTTTAAAGCCATTAGAAATAGGCAAGCGTCCTTCTAAAGGTGTATTTTCAGCAGAAAAAGAGAGGGAAGAGAAGCTAAGCCCCTTTCTTTATTCCCTTTGACATGTCTGGCGGTTTGCCTCTACCTGCCCAAACTGGTCCATCCAGTCAAGGAATGACGGTTTGTGTCTATTGTTTTTTCTTTTTCTTTCTGTTTAAATGGATTGAAATTCGATAAAGATTATAATATTGCCCCAACCATGTTCCCCTTCACATTCTACCTCACCTATGAACATGTTACTTTGTAACAGTCAAATACCACCGAGTGGCTAAAATTACAACTATTCCACAGTCTGTTAGCAAACAGGAACAAAACTAAGGGTGGGGACAACCACAGCAAACAAATATGACAGTCAACCAAACCATGACACAGAGAAAGACACAAATAACTAATTTCAGTTGAAAAAGTTACCCATTTCTTCATCGAAATGGTCCATGGTCAGAAACCAGATTTGAGAGACGCTGCGTCATGTCCTTCTCTCTTCTGTAGAATGACGCCCTTAAAATTCTTGCAACCGAAAGCCAGGATTGCAGACAGAAAAAGACAATCTTGAAGCTGGGGAAATGGATTCCCAATATGGCACTCTGGCGTAGAAGTAACAAGTACAAGTACAAACCAGATGAGCCTTTGTCATAATGAAGACGACGGTCTTTGCCGGAAGCTTGAGGTGATGTTTAACCACTTTGAGCAGAAAGGCAGAATTTGTAAAGAGCTTGCTTTACATGTAGCAGGCCCCCCTCCACCCCCACAGGTGTAATTTTCATGCCGCAGCCAATCTCCTTAGCCTCTAGCGCTTGCAGGTGTGTCACTTATTCTATGATAGGTCAGTCAGGAGAACCCTCTGCAACCACCTGCCTCCGCCCAACCTGCTTTGTGTATGTTTATGATGTCATCTCTCTGGCTTCGCGTGATTGCACCTTCTTTTCCTATTTCAACATAAGCCAACAAATTCCCCCATGCCTATTCTCAAACAGACATGTCAGTATCAGAGAAGGGGGTAGAAAGGTATATATAAGGTAGAAAGGTAGAAAATATATGTAAGCAAATAAGACCTGTTCAACCAGTGGTAATGACAAGGAGAAAATGCTCTTTTTATCTGCATATTCCCACACCCATCTGAACTGTAACCTCTGTCATATAAAACAAGAGACTAACAGTGAGTTAGATATTATGAGCAGAGGGGACACAGGTAAATGCAGCAGGTAAAGGGGGGTTGTGGTTGTGTGTCACTTGGCAGGAGTATAGTCAGGCCTTGAGGCATCTGTACTAATCCCTGTCTACTGCGGGCAGCCGGGTCTGGCTGCATACGGGACCCACTGTAATTGCTGGATTAGTTTAAACAATGCAGATCTACTTGATACTGATCCTAGGTCTGACGGATATCAACAAAAGTCGAGAGAAGAAATGTTAAATGGTAAAGGTTCTCTCAGTTGTTGTGAGATAAAAAAAAAGAAAAAAAAGAAATCACATTATATAACATTTTCTTGCAACACATCACAATAAGGTTGTATACAGTTTGAGCAATAGCTTACATTAACAAGAATTTATTTAGCATGATTCATGTTATTTTCTACATATACTAATTACTAACATTAAAATAATACATTAATAGGATAGTTCACCCAAAAATTATAAAAAAAATCTAATTTCAAACCCCGAATGACTTCTTGCTTCTGTGGAACACAAAAGAAGATGATGGGTAGAATGTTGGCCTCAGTCACCATTCACTTTCATTGTACTGAAAAAAGATGCAATGAAAGTGAATGGTGACTGAGACTAAAAATCGGCTTAACATCTCCTTTGTGTTGAATGCATTTAAAAATTTTTTAACTACAGCATTAACATACGTTAATGCATTATGAACTAACAATGTGCAATAGTATATTAATAAATTAAGATTTTGTATTTACAGGGCATGCTGTGAAAAACATTGTTCATTATTTTTCCCTGATACCTACTGAATTAACTAATGTTGACGTATACAACCTTATTGTAAAGTATTACTGATTTTCTTTTAAGGAAATTTGTTTTGGGATGTCAGACTGCTCGCTTTGATAGAGATTAATGGGGGGGGGGGGTAGGTTGCACTGCTTAAAGTTTTATGAATTTGAATCCTTTGGAGAGTACACTCGATCAGCTAATTTAGATCATTTTATTTGGAATAATGCAAATTAACATTGCTTTACATAAAAATAAATTATCGTTACCTACAAGATCAGTTCCATGACTATAAGCACAATTGTCTTTCAGGTAATTGTGAAGTATACTGAGAGCATTACAGTCATAGGAAATGTCAGAGGTACAAAGGAGCACATTTTAATGATGTTGTTAAGGGTTTTTAATGGGCAGGTGACTCCTTAGCCATCACTGATTGTGTGCGAGACTCATGTCAGAACAATGAGAGTTTTTTCCCATGATAACCCGATACTCAAAGGTGTGAGCCACAATGAACTGCCTTACTTTTGCCATCAAGGGCACATTAATCAACAGACCATGCTAAAACAATTTTTTCCAAGAGAAATACAGATTTTTAGTGTGTCTAATCATGAAATGCAGTGGGGTCCAAAACAGTTTGGGATTTTTGAAAAATGTAAAACAAACATTTGTAAGTAAAATAGGAATATTTAGGATTCTGCACAAATCTTAGATCAATAATCAAACAAACAAATCTGTGGCTTTTGACCATGCTATCTCTTTTGTACAAATGGTTAGATTTCCATGAAGCACACAAGATGCTCTTTGGAAGATTCTCAAATCATGATGGATAACATGAATCATCTTACCAAATTCTTATCATTATTATTATTTTAATTACATGCATCCCTCAAATTGTTATGCTAATAACATATTTTGTAATGAAGAAATTTTGTATAAAAAAATAAAAATCATAAAATAGAAGCATTTTTACTAGAGGTCTCAGACTTTTGGACCCCAATGTATTTGACAAAGGAAACAAAAATATAAACAGAGGTAGAATAAAAACAAACAAACAAAAAACAATGCAATATATGCTCTTTAAAACCGCAAACTTGAATTAACGTTCTTATAACTTTAATTAAACTAGTTATTTATATTTCATAAAAACCTATGGACAAGTTGGAGATATAATCACCATTGTTTATAAAATATGTTTTTAATTGCCAGACATTTGACGACATAAGCATCTGAAAACTGCATCTGAAAAACTGAAAAAGATATTAAACAAACCAAGAAGGGAGCATCTTCATGTTTTCATGCACACACCATAAGACCACGCAATATAGTATGCAAGATTGTACATTTTATTTTATATTTCACTTTTAATCATTTTAAATCACATTAACTTTTTAAAAAAGTACAAATTTCACATTTGATCAATTTATATGATGTCATTAAATTTTATTTTTAATAATTATACAAGCTTGTGTCACTGTTTAAAATTTCATTTACATTTTAACAAAATATTCACAAGGTTGGAGCCTAATAATGAAAATCGAATTACACATAACATTTATTTTAAAATTATTTTATAAAATAATAATTGAAGTGCTACTACATCAAAAATACTATGCAAAAAAAAAAAAAACACTTTTTCTGTTTAACAAACCCTTGCATAGATGGCGACACAAGCCTATTTGGTAACTTATTTCATATTTACAGTATTTTCTAAAGTTTAAATATTTCAAAATGTATGATTTTTCCTTTAAATATTTATGAATTTGATTACACTTACTACATTTTGTTACACATTTGTTTACACTGTTTGCACTTGTGCAATTTAAACTGAGTTTACAATAGTCGCGTTTCCAATATTAGACAAAATGAGGGCGTCCTAGTGCGTGCAAGGGCCAGTTGCGTTCTCATTGCCACTTACGGGGCTTCACCATACCTCCTAACAACAGCTAACAGCCAATGGCCTGCTTGTCTCCAGAGTCTGATACCTCAGCTTGAGCTTCCCTTTTACTTATGAGATGGGCAGGGTGTGTGGTGTTTGCACCAGGGTGGCATATTGAGTGCAGGTTTTAGGGCAACACTGCAGGGCTCTTGGCCCGATGGTATGAATGCAGATAGATTTTGGGCTCGCAGCTTGAGGTCAGAGGCTATTGGCCATTGGCTGCGTATTTAATAGCCTTAGCTCACACTGGTCTGATAGCAGAAAAGTATATATTTCTATTTTAAGAAGCACTAAATTGGCACTGTCTCTTTAAGAGAACCAGAAGCTCCATGAACAATTTTTCATAGTTGAATGAGCGCACATTAATGAGAGAGAAGTTACACAGTGGTTTTTCCCTCATCCGTGTTTGATAAGAATTAATGTTTATTTCTTACTTATTGATCACCAAGTGACTGGAAGTAATAGAAAGGATATTAAAAGAGACATGAAATGAAAATGGACTGTGTGGATTTCGTCTTTGGACACCCAATACACTGAACCAGCCAAAGGAAACTATAACCTGTCAGGATTCATAAGTCAGGACCCAAAAGCTGGATGAACTCAAAATCTGGTTTATTGAAGGGCAGAGAAAGCAAACTAGGTGACGTTATTTATAAAAAACTGCATCCACCGTGTGGGGAAAATGGGCAGACAAACAGACACACAAACACACAAAGAGCAGATGATCACTGGAACTCTGCAGAGGGCTCACGGTGAAGGGCATACTTCCACAAGAAAAGATACAGCGAGTCAGCTATGGCTCAAACTCGATATGGGACCACAAGATCCACGGGCTCTGGAGGAGGCAATCAGAGGCACACACATCTCTTATCCAGACCGTATACCTCCCAGTCCAGAAAATATTGATACCCCGGCCCAATCACATAACGTCCAACAACCTCCTAACCACGTAGGCTGGTGCATCATCAATGAGGCACGGAGGTGGGAGGTCGGGAACAGTGACAGTTTGAAGAGGAGATTGGCGGACGGCTTAATCTTAATCTTGGAGACATGCTGCCTGTCTGGCAGACATCTCGGCCTGGATGAAGGAACACCACCTTCAACTCAACCCAGCCAAGACCGAACTCCTTGTCTTTCCAGCCAACCCTGCTGTTGAACACAACATCACCGTGCAGCTGGGTCCAACTACAGTTTCACCTTCCAAAACGGTCAGAAATCTAGGGGTAACCACTGATGATGAGCTAAATTTCACAGATCACATTTCAAAAACTACAAGATCATGTAGATTTACACTCTACAATATCAGGAAGATAAGACCCTTCCTCTCTGTACATGCCACACAACTGCTCGTTCAGTCCCTTGTCCAGGAGACGATGGGAAGACTTAGCACAGACTGTACAGTCAAGACAAACTGTTTGACCCCCCATCCCACCCCCCTTGCTGGCCACCAGAACCATTGCCGAATGACGGCCAGAGTGTGCCTCTACCCTGAATGACAAGAAACCCTGGAAGAGTGCCACCACTGCAGGACTGCGGGTCAGACCAACATGGGAACAAAAAGTAGACCCGCTGGAACCCTCTCTGGGGCCATCACTCCCCGTAGCACCCGCCGCACCCTCGCCTTCACCTCCCAAGACACCGCAGCGATAATTTGCTGGGGGGTTGACAATAGTGTCTAATTAGCGCTGCAACACTTGCCTGATGTGCTCAATGTGTTCCTGGAGAGTTCTGGAGAAGATCAGAATGTCATCTAGGTACAAAAATATCAACGGTTAACCAACTCGCAGAGAACGTCATTGATCAGTGTTTGGAAGACGGCGGGAGGGTTAGTAAGGCCATATGACATAACCAAATATTCAATATGTCTTCGACTCATCCCCCTCCCTTATCCTCACCAAATGGTAGGCATTGCAGAGGTCCAAATTCATGAAGACAGTGCAACAACTCGAAGGCTGAGGGCATCAACAGCAGATGGTAACAGTTCTTAACCATGATATCATTCAGCCCCTGATAGTCGATGCAGGGGTGCAATCACACGTCCTTCTTCCTCATGAAAAAGAACCCTGCGCTGGGCAGGAGTGACGACGGGTGGATGAATTTGTCCATCACCTCCCACTCCGGTGCAGAGTAGAGCCGCCTGCGTGGCGAAAAATTATTAGGGAGTACTTTTCCTGAATTATGTGTATTGACTTTTTTTGTAAAAGTTCTTAAAATCAAATCTACAAGCTCTCCAGCTTTGTAAAAACTTTACCATCCAAGAGATGCGTCACGGTCTGTAGATACCTTAAACGAAGAATGTTTGTGAAAAAGAAAGTCTGTGAAAATCTTTAAACAAAATGTAAATGTAAATGTGCAATGTAAATGTAACTATCGTGGCTCAAGTAAAGCGATTGAGACTCCTCAATCCACGACACCTCAGGACTCATTGCAGCCAAATAAGCTAAACTTCCTTCAGTGTGCATGTTCATGACACAGCATGCAGTATATATGAGACTGAATCCAGCTTATTATTAGCCAGTTTATTATTCAGTAAAAGGATTGTTGTGCTTAAATTCTCTGTCGCCACAATACAACTCAATCTCTGGCTAGTAAAATCTGAATATTTACTAATGATAGATATATTTTAGTTGCATACCACAAAATTGTGTTACATATATAAGTAATTTACTCACAATGTAGAGGGCTGTTCATATCTTTTTAAGATGTAATGAATGAAACTTTTGAACTTTTACCTGTAATTCATTAAAAAAAAAGAATCTAAACGGATCAACATAAAGGTAACTACTTGTTAGTCATTCACCCTTACATGAGCTCCCCTCTGATGAGGACTGACACAAAGTTTTACTTGATTAGCAGAGCAGAGAAGTGTTGTACTTAATGGAGGACAAAGGACCATATCCATTAAGTGGCCCCTGTGCTTAGTTCTTCTCTCCCCCGGCTGTCCAGTTGGCAAGGCCCCCCGTGTGACTGCAAGGAAATTGTCCAGTCTAAAAGGTTTGCTTTGTTTAGCATTCTTTCATTTGCATTCCAAATTAGGTTTAAGAGTGAACCAGCCAGGCACAACCAAAACTCATTTGGGTAGAGATACATATCAGCCATGGCTGTCACGCAAGGCTAGTGGAGGGGACAGACATCAGCTCCCTTCCCAAAAGATCTATTCCTCAGACTGCAGACACAGTCCCTCAACAAGACAACAATCACAGCAATATGTTTATATGCATTAACTTTCATTCTTTTTCTAGTACATGTCAATCAATCACTTGATAGATGCAATGGCAAACAGGAAAATGTATGTGTTGGCAGAAGCTTGCACACTTATTTACTTAAGCATGTTCTGCACTGGCTGGACAGCAGATGAATATAAACAATGTAAATGTTTATTGACATGCTGTTTTTCATATTGTTTTGCATTTAGGACCCAGGATGCCAATTGGGATGAGTCACCTCTTGTTTAAGAAAATCAACTTATTCTACAAAATCCATGCAATCTCTTAATATAGCTTGGATAACACAAATCAAGATTACTCTGCATAATAATCAGACTGTGACAGCACACATTTATGGGGCAGCATACAATACATATTGTCACATTAATGGTGCATTAGCAACAAGACTAGCTTCAAGACTTCTAAAGCCTCATCTATCTTGATCTCATATATTAGTGTGACAGACATCATATTCTCAATGTTTTTAAAGGTCTCTGTTATCACAATCAAAATGGTTCCAAATGAAATTCAGAGAATATGTAATTGAATTAGTGCATTTTCATTAAAGTAAAGTAAAGTAAAGTACAATATAATAAGATGCCAGAGCTGTAGCTCCAAGGTCAAGTTTCCTGTCCTCTCTATGAAGGAAAAAGGCTAAAACTAAAACTAAAAGGAGTAGTTCACCCAAAAATTCTGCCATCATTAAGTCACCATTCACTTTCATTTTATAGGAAAAAAGACCAGCATCAAATTTCTTCCAAATCTTTCCTTGTGTTCCATAGAAGATAGAAAGTCACATTGGAACAGCATAAGGTTAAGTAAATAATTACATAATTTTCATTTTTGTGTAAACTATCCCTACAGCAACCCTTGTGAACTGCACACATAATGTTGATATGAAGAAGTTTAATACAGCACTCTTAGAATGTTTTTTACAAACTGCATGAACTTCAACACCTGTTGTATGCTTTTTTCTCTCTCTCTTTGTGTCTCTCACTCCATTTGTTTTGTTTTTCGGTTCAGTTGACTCCTGGGTAATTACAGAGTTGTGTGTAGTCTTGGCAGGAAATGAGGGCTTAGTACAGATGGGTCAATGCAAAGGCGCTTGTTAACTAGAGCTGGGACATCTATTTTTACTTCTTAAATTTGACATAGTAAGTTATAAGTGAGCTGCTACAATAAAACACACCATCATTTGTTAATGTACATCCCATTATCTCACAATTACCTCAAATCACATCAAAGATCAGAATTTTTTAATTTCTTAAATGTTCACGTGTAAAATG